>NW_027228559.1:0-60998 GCF_037783145.1 Equus przewalskii | reverse complement strand
TGATACAATGGCATATGTAATGGAAACTATGTTATGATGAGTCTATAATATGACTTTTTATTGTCCTAACACTACTTAAAAACATAGTACAACAAAGTGTAATGGTTTTGGCACTTTTACTTTTCTAGCTTCTCATTGCAGTTTCTTGATTGGCTCCAACTACCCTTCTGACCCCTTTAAACTGTGGATAATCTACTTAGCTTCTCTCTCCCCTCTCTGTCCTTCTTGATTACACATCTACTGCAATCTATATACCTCACCTGCTGAGTTACTGGCTATTTTATCTCCCTATTTTACTTTTCATAGCAATTACTCTTATCTGAAATATCTCGTTTGTGCATTTAACTTATTTTCTGTCTCCCACACTAGAAAGTAAGCTTCATTAGAGCGGGGTCCTTGTCTGTCTTGTTCACTGCTGTATCTCCAGCACATAATAGGTGCTCAAAAACTATTGTTTGTGCGAGTGAATGGAGGAATGAATGAGTCAAGAAAGATTCGCTCTGAGGGATACAGACAGAAAACAGATCTTGATTTCAGGATACTCACTATCCAAGTGAGGAGACAAGGGGTCTACATTTGAAAGTGTGGACAGGGTGTGATGTGCAGAACAACTGATAGGTGACTACAGTGGATGATCAGGGGAGAGAGAGATTGCTGGGGGTGGGCCCAATCAGGACAGCTTCATAGAGTACATACATCTCGCCTTTCAAAGGAGACTTCTCCGACGAAGCTTCCTGAAATGAGTGATTATCTCTGCTTGAGAGACCAGGTAGGACTATACAGAAGAAATGTCCTCCAAGACCCTGTGCACCCAGCCTCTCTAAGTGCACTCCAGTTCCTCATAAGTCACTCTTTCCCAGGGACTTTTGCATTTGCTGCCTCATTGATCTGGAGTGGTCTTCCTCTAGAAAAGAGTTGACTCCTTATGTTCCAAATCTCACCCTGAATCACATTCTCTGAGAATATATATCATCTGAAAATTTCCGTCTGTGCTTTTAAAATCTTTGTAACTAGAATGGAAGCTCCATGGTGCACAGATCTTCTGTGTCTTGTGCTTCGAATTATTCCCAACACCTAGCACAGTACTGGTAACTGTGTTAAGTTTTTAATAAATTAATGAATAAATGACTTTGAAGAATGGACTTTGGGGAAAATGGTGCAGGCAAGCGGAGATTAATGGAAGCAAGATGAGGACATACGAGGAGATGAGGGAGCAGAAGTCAAAGCTTAGAGATAAGAAACAGCTTGTTTAGCCTAGAATACGAGAAGCAAGAATGGGAAGGGTGGAGGATAAAGTTGATTACCTGGGAAGGATTGTTCTTACATGAATCTCACTATCCTATGGTCTCTTTGGGGGCCTGGTCCTCACCCATGTCCAGATGTGTGTGGCCTGTTTATGGAGCCAGCTCCACATTGGGACTGGGAGTTTCTCCCTATGTGCAAGCCATAAAGTTAAACCTGGCAAACTTCATTTGAATCCTATTTCAGCTTTATTTCTGCCTAGTGACAAAGATGCAGAAGGGATGTTAACAAGGCTCCAATACCCCATACTCTGTGGTAATCAGTGGGTCCAGTTTATGTAATTAGGCATAAGTAGTTGTTAATTGGTTCCTTTTCTCTAGTATTTGTTTTACACTTATCCTAATGTCATTTCTTTCCTAATGACATTTTGGATTGTTAAAAATATTTGGTACTCTTAAATTGTATTGCAACTATGAAGATGGTGCAATGGCATCCCCTTTTGTCTGCAGTTGGCAGATCTCACTAATAGTGATTGCTCTGTCTGCAGGGCTGAACAGTCATGAACTGAACAGGAATGTTCGGAGGAGAGTTGTGATGCTGTGTAAAGGGCAGTGCAGTGCTTGAGGTTCCACTTCCACTCATTATTCAACATGGTCAGGTTCAATCGGGATGAGTGGATTTTTTGGGTGATTTCCATGGGCCCTTCTGACAGATCAGCCATGCCATTGTTTGACAGTAACTTTAGCACATGTCAGGGCATTATTGCTGTTCATTATGACATCCTGCAGCTATGTGCATGGGACTGCTTTGCAGTCTTCCTGCATCTTTTCTTGCAATGTAGTGTCTAATTCTTCATGACCAAGGACTATTTCTTTTGTTATTATTGTTTTGTGTTTTTTTAATGACTCCAAACACCTCCCTGAAGAGATATTCTTGAATGAGCACCAAGGAAGGTAAGTTTCATTATCCTCATTTTACAGATGGAGATATCGGAGCTCTGCAGAGATGAATTTGCTCATCCAGGGTTTCCAAGCTGGCTGTTAATAGCAGTATATTGTCTTCATAGGGCCATACACTATCCACTGGAAGGCACTGCATTTGTCAGTGGATCTAACTCTCTTCCAGTATGAATTCCTTTTTCATATCCTTTAGTTCTTTCTTAAATATATTACTTCTAATATGATGTCAACATTAGCATGTATTAAGGAGGAAACAAAGAAAAGCAAAAAAAATTGATAACAGAAAATTGTTTTGTTCTTCAGGTGGGTTGAAACACTAAGTTCTTACTGTAAGTTGTTTATATACATAAACTCTATGAATCGCCCAAACCAAGCCCTTCTCTATAGATCCAAAAATGACAAGTATAGTTCCAATGGAAAAATGCAGTGAGAATCCCAATAATGTGCATTAACAAAAGTTTCCTGAAATTTACTTTAAGGAATTTTGATCTAATTTTAGATAGACTTTACTTTTCAGACTATTTGAGCTATATGAGTGAGGCTCTTCATTTAAATAATAGTGATCTACTTTTTCTGATTATAGAGTGAATAATCCATGCATATTATAGACAATGTAGAAATTCTCGATAAACAGAAAGAACTTTGTATACATCTACGTGTTTTGTACACTCAATAAAGGTGGTTGTTTTATTGATCATTAAACATACTTTGAGATATTTTTAATGGCATCATGGCATTTCATTGTATTGGTGTATGGACTTGTAGGCTGTTTACACTTTTCTCACTATTATAAGCATAAATATATAAACAGTTCATGCTTTTTGTGACTTCAAGATTCTTCCTCAGTGATAAATCACCAAGTGGAAATTCTTAATGAAATATGTGCACATTTTAAAGATTTTGATATATTGTCAAATTGACTTCCTGGAAATTGCCACATTGCCTCTAAAAGGGTAAAGTGGACACTATCTCAAGCTATCTCTAACACTAGGTATTATGTTTTGTTTACTTTTACTTTTTAGTGTTTTTGTGAGGAAGACTGGCCCTGAGCTAACATCTGTTGCCAATCCTCTTCTTTTTGCTTGAGGAACATTGTTGCTGAGCTAACATCCATGCCAATCTTCCTCTACTTTATGTGGGATGCTGCCACAGTGTGCCTTAACCAGCAGTGCTATGTCCAGCCCTGGGGTCCGAACCTGAGAACCCCAGGCCACTGAAGTGGAGCGTGCAAACTTAACCACTACACCACCAGCCTGGCCCCAACTTTTGTATATATTTTTACATATTAATTCATTTTATGGAAAATAGTGTCCTTGTTTCATTTTACTTTACATTTTTTGGATTATTAATTTGGGTGAAATTTTTATGTTTTATGTGCTATCTGTATGTCTTCTTTCGATGATAAGTTTTGGTACAAAAATTACATTCATTTCTATCATTTTATGGCAACTTATCCCTAGCAATAAAAAGGGCCGTTGCTGCATACTTGCATCATAGCAGGTGTGCTTTTGATTTCATCCCAGCCTTGGAGAGTTGACAAAATAACAATCAGAAAGGCTTTGCAAAACCTGGTGTGATGTTTCAGCACTGTCTGTGGTGTAATCACAGAGCAAGGTCACAGGCCTCACGATACCAAATTTAGCAAATGAACAGGTATCTTTTTGCGTGTTGGTGAATAAGTATCAATAGTGGATCAATAATAGGGGAATCTGTCAGAGGACCATCAGACGCAATTACAAGGTATTTATTGTACAGCTTTAAGGAAATTTTCCGGCAAGCTAGAGTACATTCTATATGCCTATTTAAGAACATAATATAAGTGTATATGTAACTCATTTCCGTAGACAACTGAACAGTGGGAGCTATAAAACATCAAATGGAAGATAAAGTTAGTCTCTTAAGGGGGCCGGCCCCATGGCCAAGTGGTTAAACTCGTGCACTCTGCTTTGGGGGCCCAGGGTTCACCGGTTTGTATCCTGGGCACAGACCACAGCACCGCTCATCAAGCCATGCTGTGACAGCCTCCCACATAGAAGAACTAGAATGACCTCAACTAGGATATACAACTATGTACTGGGGCTTTGGGGGGGAAAAAAGAGGAAGATTGGCAACAAGATGTTAGCTCAGGACCAATCTTCCTCACCAAAAAAAGGGAGCCCAACTTAAAAAAGTAAAAGTTAGTCTCTTGCTCTTGCCATTAATATGAGTACTTTGCATTCTGCCACAATATATTTGCTTGCAAAGTTCGTGAAATAACCAATGAGAATTTAAATATATTCTAGAATCCCTTGGACTGTATTGCTTAACATACAGGCCAATGTTAATTTCATCCATATTAATTAAAGCAATCAATTTTTTATTACATGTTACAAAATTGTTACAAAATGTGAGAAAGTAATGTTAAAAATTACAAATCAGGAATCAAAATCACATGTATTCTAAATGGAATTGCAGATTAATTCTTAAATTACCTAAGGTTAAACCTGTAAAATGTGGTTTTGTCTAGTGAATGCAAATTTTACCAATTATTTCCAATAGCAAATAAAAATATTAAAATGCACTTAATATCAATTTTCAACTCTTAGAAATGGGAAAAAATTATGATCCAGGAAAAATTGAGACAGTATTAGCTTATGCTTTCTTTTAAATAAATACAAAATATTTTTCCCATTCATGTGATTATTAATTAGGCTACTTTTAAAGCTATATTTGACTTGATGAAAATGGATTTGGAGCACCTTATATGTTATGTAATAAAGCAGTGAAATATCAACGCTCATCTCAAGAGATAATTTCTGATGACTGTTTTTTAATCTGCTGTGGTCACAAAGGCCCTGTTAACACAGCTGGGCTGTGACAGAATTAGAGGAGCCTCTTGGACTCTTGCTCAGCTCCTGCTTCGCCCTGCAGGGGTCACAGCCTCTGCGCAGTACAGTCTCCCACTGAACAGTCCGCCATGGGATGTTATTCCGGAAGTTCTGGCCCTGGCAGAGATGTATCAGAGAGGGAAGCTCAACTCAGATTTCCCTTTGCCTGCCTTCTCCCCCATCCACCGCAGCCCGCCTACTCACCCTCCCCAAGGTGGGGCAGGTCCAGCCTGCTCACTGCTCAGCCACACGGTCCACGAAAGTGCTCATGACGAATTAAAACTGGTCACGTCTTTCAGATAAAAGCCTTGCCAATCAGCAGTGATTTTAAAGAATTTGAAATGGCCAAAATATAAAATATGGTCTTGCTAGGAAAGCTCAACTTGGTTGAGTATTTTCCCCTCCTGTTATCAAATTTTAGAGACAATTGAAGCGTAAAATATGTCCCTCTGCTAGTTATAATGCGAATACGTGAAAGTGCAAAGGAATTAAAGTCAGTAAATAAATTCTCTTGCTTTCTTGTATTAAACTTAAAAAGAAATTCGGTACAAAATTTACCCTGCCCTCTTATTTGAAGGGTAATGGCAGTCCCTGACTCCTGGATGGCAGTAGGTGCACTTTTGACAGGGGCAGCCTGGGCTGTGTCTCCCTAGAATGATTTGGGACATTTTAGCCTTGGAAGTTGGGTTAATTCAAAGCTATGTCTCTCAAGAGCCTCCTTTTTAAGGAGCCCAAAGTTAATAGGACAAATGAAATCATAACTGCTCTGGCTCCACACCCGTTAAAATGCAGAAACAACTCAATTGCCTGCACCTGGAAGAACTAAACCAGGGAGCATTTTGTTTCCCGAACCCGTTATGAAGTGTTGCTAAAGATGATTTCATGGGCGTCGACGGATCTTAGAGAAGGAGGGAGATGGAGAGAATCTTCCTGGTTTTAGTGTTGGCAGGATTCCTGTCTGTATTGTATGTCAGCCTCAACCTCAGACAAATCTCTCAGCAAGAGGTTCATTTTGACACTGTAAATTCACTCCATTAGGATACAACTCTCTTTCAGAGAGTGGCATTTAAGCTGTCACTGACTGTCTTCTTGCACAGTTTGAAATCAGACTATGGTGGCAGCTCTACCTTCTTTCCCATTCAAACCACTCAACCTCCCTTTCCCCCTTTTTGCTCCATCTTTCTGGCACATTAGTATTGAACTAGATACCAGCTCTAAGTAAAGGCAAGTTTAGTACTCGCAATCCCTGAGGGCAGGCATGTGCAACCTTGTGCCTTGGCGCTCTTCAAATGGCAGTTTTTGTTTTTCTTTTTTAAAGATTGGCACCTGAGCTAACAACTGTTGCCAGTCTTCTTTTTTATTTTTTTCTGCTTCTTCTCACCAAATCCCCCCAGTACATAGTTGTATATTTTAGTTGCGGGTCCTTCTAGTTATGGCATGTGGGACGCCCGCTGCCTCAGCATGGCCTGATGAGCGGTGCCATGTCCACGCCCAGGATCCAAACCAGAGAAACTCTGGGCTGCTGAAGCGGAGTGCAAACTTCACCACTCAGCCATTGGGTGGCCCCTGAATGGTGTTTTATGGTGAAGTTGCTTAAACCATTTCACTCCTAATCCTGAGTCAACTATGTGTTGTGTTCTAAATCCTGAGTCATGTGATGGAATATGACTGGATCCTTTGCTCAAACTTACAGGACTGCACAACCAGAGAGCACATTTGGCTGTATGGAAAAGACAAGGAGTTAAATTAAATAGCAGACTCACAGACTTGTATTTCTTTTGCTGAAGAGCTAGATTGGGTTGGAGACCCAAGGTCTGTCTGTGCTGGCTCAGACACTCCCCAACCATGTGAGGATTAGATAGAGTCGCCAGTTCCATCTGATAAATTGTCCTTCCATATAATAGTGGTAAATCCAGTTGATGAAATCTTTCTCTCAAACTTGCTGGGTTAAGCTTTTACACTGACAGGATTTTTAAAACTCTAAATATCCGTTGTTTAAAATAACACTATCTACAGATTGCCATTAGTTTATTTATGGGAAAATAAGAAGTTTATCAAATAAAAACCATCTTCAGTTTTGCTTTATTTTTTTGAATCTCTAGATGTAATTTTCTCTTAGTTTTATTCTTTTTCTTATTTTCATATTTCAAATTTAAGTAGTGTTACTGGGCCCATTTTTCAGAGATGAAAGCTTCTTTGATATTTACAATAATTATGTTTAATTTAGGTTTATTAACTATTAAAATACTGAGAAAATGGTTTTTCCTCTGTTGATAATAAAAATGAGAGCCTTTAACACTGACTATTTTTATTACTCCAATTCATTAGTTTTCTTGGATAATCAGATCAATATCCAACATTTAAGATGACTATGTTTCATAGTCATGATCTATCTGTCTTTCTAACATCGTCTTGAGGCTCTCCAGGCTGCACACCAAACTAGTTAACAGCATTAAAATCATTCTTTCTGATGCAAAGTTTTGGACATCAAGCATACAAACATGTGCAACCTTAAATTTTATTTTGATAGGGGCAAAAAAAGCTCATGTTATCAGGTAGATAGATTGCAGTTTTCCTGGCACAACACAGTGTGAAATAGATGCTATCCTATAATGTATACTAGAGCCATAAAAGCCCAAGTGGCACTTCAGTAAAATTAAGTAAATCTTGGCATAGAGAATAATTTAAAAGAGTAATACCTGTGAAAAACATTATTTAAATGTGTTTCTTACGATTTAAAAAATTCTTTTAATAATAGATTAACATGTATCTTCACTATTTGTGAAACAAGGACATGCCTTCAGTTTGTCCTTCAGCATTCACAGACAAATCCTATGGAATCATTATGTGCCCCTGATGGCAGAGGAGAGTGTCAGATGCTGACAGGGCAGATGCAGATTATAGAGGAAATTCACCTAATCCAAGGGCATGCAGACCTGGCCAACACAGCTCTTGGGGCTGCAGATTAGTAAATTCGTTCAGTCCTGATGGGATCCTTGAGCAGTCACGGTGTGTAGGAGATTGAGACTGGTCTACATGCAGCATCAATATGCGCAGGACATAGCACTTATTAAAGAAAGTAATAGAAATGCGAGGATGTGAAAAATTAGATTTATAATTTGAAGTAAATCTTTGAGGCAGTAAGCCTAGAGGCATTTTTGTGACCTTTCTTCTTATGTATGTTCATACAGAAAAAAATATTTCAAGCAGAAAAAAATTACATATAGAATTATTTGCCATGACATTATTCCATATATTGGTAACATTTTATCATATCCAATTAAAGAAAAAAATGAATTGTTATTCCTTATGTTATCTGAGTAAAAGCTAGAAGGAAAGGCAAGGGGGAAAATGGCAGGAGTGAGGCCAGGGGAGATGTGGGAGGAGGAGGGACCTTGAGAACTCGGGGTTTATGATAAGTAGCTCGAATGCCACTGGATGACTCCGAGCTGGGGGTGGCACAATCAGGCTCCACTTTAAGGGACTACTTTGGCAGCTCTGTGAATGGCCTGGGGAACAAGAGTGAACACAAGGTTGACTGGGAGGTTACACAGAGTGACTGGTGAGTGGAAGTTCTGAATGATGTCTTTCCCCTACTTTTGTTCCTGACATTCCAAACTGCGTAGTTTCAGAGGTGGGTGACTGAGCGGTTTCCTTGATTTCTCAACAGAATATGACTCACTTAAGGCCTGTCCCTGGAACACACTTCCCGAGGGCTGAGAGGGGTAGACTACAGTGCTCACTCAGCTTCACTCAGGGGTTATAGTTGAGTATTCGGCTTGTTTGTGTGGCTTTTTGACTAGTGTCTACTTTCTCCATCTTGAACTATACCTTTCATGAGAATGGAGAAATTATTTCTGTTTTAACTCACCGTTGTTATCTTTGGTTCTAGCACAGTGCCTGCTGAGTTGCATTTCCTCAGTGTGTTTTCATATGGGAGTGAGTGTGTGTGAGGGAGGGAGAGGAGGGGAAGAGACAGACCCTGGGGGTTGGGGGAATAGGCACACGTTGCAGAGAAACTGGACTATGTTTCCTGTGAGTAGAATGCATCTCAGCATTGTGAGCTGTGTTCTTTTCTACTTTGTCAAGTTACAGTTATCACTTCATAAATTTTCTTTATCTTGTCCAAAATGTTCTACGTGTTTTTTCCTTATAACAATGAAGAGTAAGACTTGTTTCTTGGGAAAAATTTAAATGTCTCACAACAATTCGAGTATTATATTTAGTACGTTTCTTTTCTATTATTTATTGAAAATGTACCAGCATTACTGCCTTATACAAAGGAGGCACCAAATAAAAACTTGTCCTTTGAAGCACTGGGACTATAACTCATAAGGGAGAGAAGCCACATTTTCGTCGTTCTGTTTCTTGAGCATCAGCCCAATGGCATTGTGGTGATGGGATAACAGTGACATGGGGACACATCACTGCTGACGCAGGGACTCACTTTCTCTCTAAGCCATATGACTTAATCCCCAGAAGGTGAGAATTTCTCTACAGGAGTTTATATATGTTTTACATGGGAATGTAGTCCTGAGAAGATACCAAATTCTTACTCCTATATTAAAAATACATATAGATGACTTTTTTTGAGTTTCCATGAATAAAGATCACATGTATCTTGTTACTAAGGAGCAAGAAACATGATTTTGAGCCACCAAAAATCACCAGATCTCCTTTAATAATGTTGACTAAAAATAGTGACTATATTTAGTGTTCATTGTTGTCTATATTTAGTGTGTATAACTTTGGTATTTGTCATCTTGCTTAATAAACCTCCGAATCGCTCTTAAAAGAGTGTCTCCCAAAGTTTTTAGAATTTCTCCACAAAGCAAAACATAACAAAACAAAGTATTGGAACTCAAATAGGTTTAGGGAATGTTATGACACATGTCTATGTTGCATATCATGAATAAAGCCTGTGTCGATTTCCAGCTTAAAAAAAATGAATAGAACACTAACTTTTTGCTTTGCTTAACCCACAGTTTTCCAAAGTTCTTTGACCACAGAATCTTCAGACAAAATGATATTCTTTATTGCCCATTTTGATATTGCTCTACAAAATCATGGCACAGCCTCACTGAAGTACTGTGACCTATTAACAGGAAGAAGGTCAGAAAATGTAAGTTTCACAGCAGTGTAAAGAGAATGAACAAAAATATTAAAATGTTTACTTTTTGGATTATAGACAGTTTTCAGATTATGTTAGTTTTAAATAAGCAAGTTTACCTGCTTTTATGTAATAATTCTACTTTTAAGCCATTTCTGATAAGACATTTATTTTCATGAGAAAATGTTTAAGTTTGTTACACTGGAGGTTAAGGCATTAGAGTTTCCTCTCAAGGCTCCCTCAGATTGGAGGAGATTTTAAATTCCATGATTCCATGAAATGAGTCAAATCTCTGAGCCTTCCCAAACCTCAGGGGCTTTGAACCATTAGCTACCAGCTGTCATTCGGCTTAGTTCTTAGGTCGCTGTGACCTCTAGTTAAGTCTCTTCAACAGACTCAGTTCACTACAAAACTAAGGTAGACCACTTTATGACTGAATTGTGTCCTTTCAAATTTCATATGTTGAAGTCCTAACCCCTAGTACCTTATAATGTATTTGGAAAAAGGGCCTCGAAAGAGGTAATTAAGGTAAAATGAAGTCATACGGGTAGGCCCTAATCCAATATGACTGGTATCCTTATAGGAGGAGGAGATCAGGACACAGACATGCACAGACTGAGGGGCAACCATGTGAGGACACAGTGAGGAGGTGGCCATCTGCAAGCCAAGGAGAGAGGCCTCAAAGGAGCTAAACCTGCTGACACCTTCATCTTGAACTTCTCCCCTCCAGAATTATGAGTAATGTGCTTCTGTTGTTTAAGCTGCCAAGTCTGTGGTGATTTGTCATGGCAGCTCAGAAAATTACTATAACCACCCTTAGGGGAAAAAAGTCTATGTGCTTTGTTATTCAAGTAGGATGATTTCAACACTGATTACTTCTACCTTGAGATTATAAAAGGCAGTGAAGAACATTATGACTGAGGGTATGAATGGTGTCCTACGAAACAGAGGTGGTTAATAAATGCCTCTCAGCTATAGGTGATGCTCTGTGTCCATCTGGACAGCAGGGGGAAAGGAGTGGACAGGAGAGCCTGCCTTCAGACAAGCAGCTTCCTGGGTTGTCATGAGCCTGACAAAGAGGGCCACAGCTTGGACACCAGGAAGGCAGCAGCCAGACAAGGCCTTGGGAGCCCATGACAAATCGTGAAGGAAGAATATTACTAGCTAGGCCCAGAGGCATCATTTCCTCCTATCACTGCTCTTTTGTGAAAACTTCTTCCAAATACATATATTTGTCCCAAAAAGTAGTGTTGCATGTCTTCCCTACTAGAAACTTAGTGGAAAATGTTTGTTTTTAATCAAATTTTGGTTCATCTCTGTTGGGTGAACTTTCATGATTGGAAAGTCACTTAGGAAAGAGTTCATTCTCCCAACACCTCCCCTACATCTGTGACCCCCCAAATTTTGTCTGACCCACAGTTTTGAGGAACACACCACCCAGTTGAACAGGTGCTTGAATCTGACCTGATGCTCTCTGAATCTTCTCTATGATCTCCCTGTGAAATGTGTCACCTTGCAGTGTTAAAGCATCTCCATGAGAAGCCCTGCAAGGGGTTGGCTATTCTCACTTCTGGGGTACTTTCTCCTGCTGGTTTCTCTGAAGTGCCGAGCTGCCTTCTCCACGCAAAAACTGTTCCCACGAGATTCATTTCAATGATTTGGCTTTAATTCTCAATTTGTTTCTGTTCCTAAGCTTCTAAGGCTTTTTACCAACCTGTAAAAAAACTTTAAAAAAAGGTAACCCTCAGATATAGCATGCTAATCTTTGACCTAGTAAGTCCCTAAGGCTGATGTTTTCCAAGGAACAAACTTTCTTCTTTGCTGTTCAATAATAAAGGTTTGATATAAAAATAAGTACACACCAACATCACCCTGATCCCCAGACCAGACAAGCACAGCACAAAGAAGGAAAACTACAGGCGAATGTCACTGATGAACATAGATGCAAAAGTCCTCAACAAAATATTGGAAAGCCAAATACAGCAATATATTAAAAAGATCACACACCATGATCAAATGGGATTTATACCATGGACACAGGGATGGTTCAACATCCGTAAGTCAATCAATATGATACACTACATTAACACATTGAGGAACAAAAACCACATGATCATCTCAATAGATGCAGAAAAGCATTCAACAAGATCTAACATCCATTTATGATTTTAAAAAATCTCAAAAAAAATGGGTATAGGAGGAAAGTACCTCAACATAATGAAGGCCATATATGACAAACCCACAGCCAATATCATACTCAATGGGGAAAAACTGAAAGCCACCCTCTGAGAATAGGAAGAAGACAAGGGTGCCCACTCTCACCACTCTTGTTCAACACAGTACTGCAGGTTTGGGCCAGAGCAGTTAGGGAGGAAAAAGAAATAAAAGGAATCCAAATAGGCAATGAAGAAGTGAAACTCTTGCTGTTTGCAGATGACATGATCTTATATATAGAAACCCCTAAAAAGTCCATTGGAAAGCTACTAGAAGTAATCAACAATTATAGCAAAGTTGCAGGGTACAAAATCGACTTACATAAATCAGTAGCATTTCTATACTCTAATAATGAACTAACAAAAAGAGAACTCAAGAACACAATCCCATTCACAACTGCAACAAAAAGAATAAAATATCTCAAAATAAATTTAACCAAGGAAGTGAAAGACCTATACATGAAAACTACAAGACTTTCCTGAAAGAAATTAATGATGACATAAAGAGATGGAAAGACATTCTATGCACATGGATTGGAAGAATAAGCATAGATAAAATGTCCATACTACCTAAAGCAATCTACCGATTCAATGCAATCCCAATCAGAATCCCAATGACATTCTTCACAGAAATAGAACAAAGAATCCTAAAATGTATATGGGGCAACCAAAGACCCCGAATTGCTAAAGCAATCCTGAGAAAAAAGAACAAAGCTGGAGGCATCACAATCTCTGACTTCAAAATATACTACAAAGTTATAGTAATCAAAACAGCATGGTACTGGTACAAAAACAGGCACACAGATCAATGGAACAGAATTGAAAGCCCAGAAATAAAACCACACACCTATGGACAGCTAATATTTGACAAAGGAGCTGAGAACATACAATGGAGAAAAGAAAGTCTCTTCAACAAATGGTGTTGGGAAAACTGGACAGCCACATGTAAAAGAATGAAAGTAGACCATTCTTTTATGCCATTAACAAAAATAAGCTCAAAATGGATCAAAGACTTAAAGGTAACACCTGAGACCATAAGACTTCTAGAATAATATAGGCAGTACACTCTTTGATATCAGTCTTAAAAGGATCTTTTCAGACACCATATCTTCTCAGACAAGGGAAACAATAGAAAGAACAAACAATTGAGACTTTATCAGACTAAAGAGCTTCTACAAGGCAAGGGAAAACAGGATTAAAACAAAAGCACAGCCCACCAACTGGGAGAAAATATTTTCAAATCATATATCTGACAAAGGGTTAATCTCCATAATATATAAAGAACTCACACAACTCAACAACAAAACATCAAACAACTTGTCAAAAAATGGACAGGGGATATGAACAGACATTTCTCCAAAGAAGACATATGGATGGCCAATCGGCACATGAAAAGATGCTCATCATCACTGATCATCAGGGAAATGCAAATCAAAACTACACTAAGATATCACCTTACACTCGTTAGAATGGCTAAAATAACCAAAACAAAAAATAAAACATGTTGGAGAGGTGGTGGAGAAAAAGGAACCTTCATCCACTGCTGGTGGGAATGCAAAATGGTGCAGCCACTATAGAAAACAGTATGGAAATTTCTCAAAAAATTAAAAATAGAAATACCATATGACCCAGCCAATCCCACTACTGGGTGTCTATCCACAGAACTTGAAATCAGCAATTCAAAGAGGCCCATGCACCCCCACGTTCATTGCAGCATTATTCACAATAGCCAAGATGTGGAAGCAACCCAAGTACCCATTGAATGATGATTGAATAAAGAAGATATGGTGTATATATATATATACAATGGAATACCACTCAGCCATAAAAAAGGATAAAATCATCCCATTCACAACAACATGGATGGACCTTGAAGGTATGATGTCAAGCAAGATAAGCCAGATAGAGGAAGACAAACTCTGTATGACTTCACTCATATGTGGAAGATAAGCCAACACATGGGCAAAGAGAATAGATTAGTGGTTACCAGGGGGAAGAGGGCTGAGGGGTAGACACAAAGGGGGAAGTGGTGCACCTACAATATGACTGACAATAATGTACAGCTGAAGTTTCACCAGATTTTATATTATCATAACCTCAATTAAAAAAAGTAATAAATTGGGGCAGGCCCAGTGGTGCAGTGGTTAAGTTCGCAAGTTCTGCTTCAGCGGCCCAGGGTTCCCCAGTTCAGATTCCGGGTGCAGACATGGCACCGCTTGGCAAGCCATGCTATGGCAGACATCCCAAATATAAAGTAAAGGACGATGGGCATGGATGTTAGCTCAGGGCCAGTCTTCCTCAGCAAAAAGAGGAGGATTGGCCGCAGATGTTAGCTCAGGGCTAATCTTCCTCAAAAAAAAATTTAATAAATTAGCTAAAAAAAAAAATAAGTACACAATGTGAAAAAAAACAACAAAAATATTGGTATCTTCAGAGCTAAATTCTTAACATATTTTCTGATATATACAAAAAATTGGCAAATATTTAAATAAGTACAAATATTTTCAAAAATACTAAGCCTAAATCCCTAGATTTACCAATTTTATGAAATAAGAAAATAACGTTTTATAAAATAAAATTTTATGAAGTAAGTGCAATTTTATAAAATTGGTAAATCTTGGCAACAAATGACTTGCCCAAGTTACCGACCTATAGGTGGAAACCAGGGGCCACATTCTACAAAGTCAATTTCTTGACACTGTAGATAGGTATGTAAAGTTACTGGTATAAAATTGTGGTGGAGATAAAAAGGGCGGTGATCTTCCTCCTGAAGTTCAAGAGCGACACCTGTGCTGAGACGGCCGTGCTGAAGTGGGCATGGGAAAGAAATGGGGGAGACTGTGAAATCACGGAGAGCAGATGGAGCTGCTGTCAGCTGAACATTAGGACTGTGTCATATCTTGGAAACATATGTAATATCATTTGAGGGCATTACTATATTTTAAGGAATAAAATAATATTAAGAAGTACAATTTTGCCAGATGATATAATAGGAAATATTGCCAGGAATTTGACTTATTTGTGAAAAATCCTCACATGATTGTTACCATGTTAAACAAAATAAAACAAACCCCACAAACCTGATGCAAGCTGTTACATGCAAAATAACATGCTGGTTACACAACCCTCTGGGAGGTGAGTGTGAATCCAGGTGTCTCTCTCCTCGTTTACTTCGTTACATCATTCCTCGAGCCCACTTGTTGCAGGTCTTTAGCATGTTTCCCAAGTACACACAAGTCAACCATCTCAAGTTCAGGTCTTGTCCCCAGTAAAATGGAAAACATGACAGTGATACCATTTAGCTGGACGATGACTAAAACTGGACAAATATTTTCTCTCATTGGAGATTTGACAGTATTTTAGTTGTATTTAAAATTTGTGATTCTCAAGCTAATGAAAACCTGTGGAACAATTAATTTTGTAAATCTACACATGGAATCTGTAATTCTTTTGTTCAGAGGCAATTACATTACAAAAGAACAAAAATTACAAGCATTTCCCCAAGCAGAGCAGCCCATTTAGGGTAACGCTGACAGCGTCTGAGTCTCTGGAGGGTCTCCAGGCACACAGCTGATGAGCACTCTTGTGCTGCTGTTTGCTAAGTGGCTTCATATTCACTAGGAAGGACTTGTCAGTGGGTGGCTACTCAGGATCCCGAAGGATGGGCGTGAGGTCTCTGTGAGGTTTCTGTGGGGTATCTGTGTAAGGTCTCAGTATGTAGTCTCTGTGGGCAGTGAGAGGTCTCTGGGAACCGTCTCTAGATGAAGTTTCTCTGTGAGGTCTCTGTGAGACCACATGAGGTCTCTCTGTGTTGTCTCTGGGTGAGGTCTCCGCATGGGAGGTATCTTGGGGGAGAGATTTGCTATCAGTTTCTGTGGGAAATCTCTGTGAAATCTGTGCTAGGTTTCTGTCTGAGGGTCTGTGAGACCACATGAGGTCCCTGTGTGAGGTCTCAGTATGAGGTCTCTGTGGAAGATGTCTGTGTGAGAGGTCTCTGTTGAGCGGTGTCTCTGTGTGTTGTCTCTGTACACATGTTCTCTGTGTGGGTCTCTCCATTTCAGCTTGCTGCACTTTGTGGAAGATTGAGCAGCAGGAGAAGGGCAATGGGACTTGCTTCTTTCTGTGTTTTTGCTGTTCCATCAGCGTCACCCATCTGTGGCATGTGTCTTGGCAGGAGCCATGGGGCCCATGTCCAGCTCCCCCGTACTCCCAGAACTCACCCCTTGTGCCACTGAAAGGACCCAACAGCAGCCAGGGTCAGGGTCCCAGCCCTGTGCTACACTCTCCTGCACTCTCCAGGGGCCAGGGACTTCTCTGTGACCTGGATATTAGCCCTGCCTCCTGGTCCTGGCTTTGATCTCACTGCTGGGCCCACTCTGGTGGCTGCCTCAGGAATGGGGCCTGAAGCAGGACCTGGCACCAGGGAGAAACCAGTGGCATGAGCAGGCCTATGCCTACTCCTCCTTCCACCCCAGGTCCCAGTACCACATGTTGGGGGTCCTGATGGCCATGAGGGACAAGGCCCATTCCTATTGTCATCTGGATCAGGGGCAGGACTCTCCACCACAGGAATGACGTTCCCTGGAGCTGTGCCCACTGTGCTCCCTCAGTGTGGCACAAGCACAGAATCCCTCTGGAGAAATCGCTCATCTCCCTGCTTTCACATGTGAACAGCGGCCGGGGAGGTGGGAAGCTAGGCTAGGAGCAGAAAAAGCAGGTGGCCGCTCCTGGACTGTGCTCCCTCATTTTGGACAGGTCACTTCTGTCCCACCCTGTGATGAATCCTGTCTGATTGCCTCTTCTCCTGCCGGGCTGTGGAGTAAGCAAGGACTGGGAGCCAGGCAAGACTTCCTACATGGCGGCAGGCCAGTCTCTCAACCTTTTAAGTTCCTACCTCTCCCCTGGGAGCAGTCCTTGGGCCACGTGTTTTGCAAAGGTCACTAGACTGGGAGCCACATCCCGAGTTCCCTGGTCCTGGCTTTCCCGCCTGTTGTTGTCATCCTTTCTAGAGTTCAGCAGGTGATGGTGAGCAAGCCTGTTAAATATATTGTTAAGAAATTAAACTTTTCTGATTTGCTTTACTTCTTCAAGTTTGGCCTTCTGTTTTGGACCTAAAGGTGGCTTCTCAAGGTCTGTGATCTCAGAGCTGGAGCACAGTGGAGACCCTGGGGTGGGGCCACTGGGCTCTTAACTTTTCCTCCCCTCTAGGCCTGTAGATAGCTGTGCATCGTCAGGGGGCTCCTCATTCACTGAACCCTTATGGGCACCCCATGACACTTTGCCTCCTTTCTTGGATCCATCTTTTTCAATTCTTCTTCACCCACATCCTGCCCTAGGTTTACGGTGTCTGATCGTCAGATAGTTACTGTTCCATTCATTCAGAACTCCTTCTCTGGGGTTAACATAGAGGGAAGGTAGGTGACCCCTGAACATGGCCATTCATTCATTTGGGGAAAGAGTAAACACAGCCTTCATCAGCCTCCCTGATGCACACACACACCCACACACACAGAGCTAGAAGTGCCATCCTCGGTGCTGCTCTAAAGTGTGGGAAAGCTGGTGGAGGGAAGGGTGGCACTGTACATTTCATTAAGGCTAAGCTAAGAGGGGTTCACAAGGCCCATCTCAATCCCTGCCTTTATCAAGGAGAGCAGTGACTCTTAGGGGCAGGTGTCATCTATTCCCCTTCAAGAGATCAAGGAGCAAGATTTTTCCTGCTTCTTAACTCAGAGCCCAGAACACCTCCCACCCCCAAACTTCCATCCACTCAGCTGACACTTCCTGGAGCTTGCGTGGAAAAGTCTAGCCCTATTGCCTCTGTAAACCTATACCCTACAGCTGCATATGGTTCAAAATACAGTGGAGGCAGGAGAAAGGAGTGTTGAACCAGATCCTGGAGTGGGGTCTTTGCAGGATTTTCTCATCTTGTTTTTAAGAGGAGTTTTTGTTGTTTGTGTAATGACAGTATTATGAAAACATAAGGTGCAATTAAGAGACTAGGGATAACGAATGAGTTTGCAATGCCACTGTCAACCTCCCTCCATGCCCCTCCCTTCCAGAAGCTAAAGTGCATACTGGGCACAGCACAGACAGAAGACACTGTACTACCTTGTTACAAGAAAAAAATGTATATATTCGGGAATATTAAATATCTTGGGTGTGCTAAGAGAAAAACATTTTCTCTACATTGATTCAAGTTTTTCTTGGAGACATGTTCTCCTACCAGCAAAGGCTAGAGAAGCATTTGACGGTTGCCCAGGAAAGACACCTACCCGAAGAAGACAGTGTCTTGGGCAGTGCTGGTGGCAGCCTGGGGCACCTGGCATCCTTGGCCCATGCTTGCAGGGACTGACTGGAGAAAAAGTCTTCTTGGGGGGCAAGGATGGGAGGCACCTCAGGTTCAGCTGCTCTTCGTTGAATCTAACACTTTTTAAGGACTGTCTGTGTCTGACTTGCTTTTCCCTGACAGAACAACTCTGGCCCTTGGAGGTTGCTTGGCGATTGCAGGCTATATAACTCATCATTCTCCCTTGCTCTGCATAGAGGGGAAGCCTGTGGCAACAAGAACACCCACATACAGGGGCTTGGGGTTCCCGTTTATGCTCAGTTAACTTCGTGGCAAGAAGTCCATGGTGAGTCACCATTTTCTCCTCTAGAATCTGTCCAACAGCTGTCATGAGTGCCTGAGCCTCAGCAGTCTCACTATCCATAATCGATCTGCTTTTGACTGAGCCTTGGTTCTGGGCAATGGCTGATATGGGTTTGCATTTTTGCAGAACAGCCTGACCTTTAGCTTTTGTAGGGGGGAAAATCCACTGAAAAAAGAGCCTCATCCTTTTTCTGAAGGGGCTTTCTAGAGGACCCTGCTTCTTCTCCTGCTTCAACTGGAGGCGTTTGCTCCCAATAGGGTTTACCATTCCCCTGACTTGCATAGGGTGGCTCACATTTGTGGCTTGGGAGTTCCACAATTCAAACTTTTCTTCGTGCTCTCGTATGTTGGGCCTCCTACAGCCCTCTCTCTTGTAAGTAGGGGCAATCATCTTGCTCTGGCTCTTCCAGGAGTCTTGAAGTTTTGAGATCTTGGGGTCCTGCTGCCCTCGGCTGCTCCTTTGGGCTGCCATGAGGCCACATAGCTTCTGGGAAGGTGGCCTGTCTCCAGTGGGCACTTTCTGGTGATTGCACTGGGGCACCTGAGAAGCCAAGCTGTCTGCAGCAGGGAGCATGTGTGTGGGACAGTCTTGAGACTGATTCTCTGACTGCACCTTCAATTTGGACTTAAGCTCACTGACAACAATTGTATTAAGGCATGGCTTTCCTGAATCTTGGAAAACAGACATTCTAGGGAGTAAGACACTTTTACTGGTGCCTGGAGCCTCTAAATTCCTCATATGCACATTTATGGTTTGAGATTTTGTCAGCACATTGGTTCCCAAGATGACTCTAGACTGTGGTTGAAGGTCAGGGGACTCTTTGGCCTCTGCTGCCTCACTGGTGTCTTTGGCCCTCAAAGATTGGGATCCTAAGTTCATCTCTAGCATTGTTACCCTACTGCAGGGGTCTTGTGAGGCCCAACCCCCACTCTCTTCCCTTGGCTCATTCCTGGCCATTGCTAAACTTGGACTTGGCTCTAGGCTGCCCCTCTCAGCCTCCACGACAGTCCCTCTCTGCCAAGTTCTCCCCACAAGGCTGAGTGTGAGGGACTGAGGAGGTGGGCTGCCCTGCTGTCCAGTCAGAGAGGTCTTCAAGGGACCACAGTTGTCACCAGATGGGGTCCCTCTTGGGGCCCTCTGGACTTCCTCACACACAAGTGAGGGGGCAAGGAGAGGCCTCAACAGGGTGGAAACTGACTCTTCTGTTACCATCTTCTCTCCGGGATGGACCTGGGGAGGTTTTCCCCGGAACTCAGCAAACTTGATCATCGAGTGGGCCCCAGAGACACAGGTGGCTGAGGAAGGAAAGGCAGACTGTGGAACGGGTGAGAGTTGAGCCTTTTTTAACTTCAATACATTTACGGACTTGAGGACCTTAAGGGGTAGGCCCCACCTGTGCCTCACCCAAAACCTTGTAATATGTGCTTCCAGCACCTCTCGAGTGTCTGCACGGAGGAAGGAAATCCTGGGGGAAGTGTTCATGCTGGGTCCCAAACCCTTCAAGATTCCTGGACTTCTGGTTTCCATTTGAGTGTCAGACTTGGGAGAAGCATTGACAGCAAGCCAGGATCGACGCACACTCACGGGGATCAAACCCTCACTGATTTGCCCCAACTTCCTGCTCAAATGGGCTTTCAGGAAGCTTTCTAGATTCTTATCTAAGTTCCTTAGTAAATCTCTTCCTGAGTTACTCCTTGAGAGCTTCAAACCTCTTTCTGACTCCTCAGAGTTCACCTCCCAAAACTTCACTAGGGAGCTTTCTGAACCTCTGGAGAGATCTTTTGGGACCTTCCCCAGGATATGCCCCAGGCCCTTGCCCAGGTCTTGGTTTAGCTGGAACCCCACCTTCTGTGCATCCTTGCTGCTTTCACCTGTAAATGAAGAGGGCTGTGAGGGTCCATGCCTGCCCTTTACCTGACATGAACCTGGTAATTTGTCCTGAAACTGCCTCAGTTCCAGAGACTCTTGGAGACTGCAGGGCAGCTCCCACTGATGTTGCATGAGCCACTTTTTGAGGTGTTGCTCCAGTTGTTCCTGGAGCTCAGGACTGATTGGAAAATTCTCTGGAAGGATGGAGACGACCCAGCAGTCCTGAGGAAGACTGGAAGTGAAGACACCAGAAACTTCTCGAGATCTTTTGACTACAGAGTCTAAAGCCCCCCCACTTTCTAGTTGCTTCTGCAACAAAGACCATTCTGGATGTTGAATCTCAGCTGGGATGATAGACTGTGTCTTATTCTGGGGTGCAGGGCAAGATATTCCACAGGCCCTAATCTGGGGTGGAGAAGAAAGTGGTAGGATTGGGGGAGAGGATTGGAGATGGGCATGGGTCTGGACATGAGCCAGAGGAGGAGGCTGGTATTGAGGTACACTTGGAATCAAGGGTTGAGATTGGACCTCCAGATGGGACAGAGGCTGGGACTGGGAAAGCACTGGAGATATTTTAGCCTGCATTTGAACTGGGCAGGCATTCGAGATTCCATTGAATAAGAAAGAGGGAGATCTTAGTACTGAAGAGCTCTCTGAGATCCAGGCAGTAGCCACCAGGGATTCACTGTGCAGAGAGGGGAGACCCCAGAAAAGCTGGTTATATTTCTTCCATAGATGGTTCCCCAAGACGTTGGGATATGAGAGCTGCTGAGGCCCAGGCAGCTGCTCTGGTTTGCCTTTTGTGCTCCAGAAGGGTTGGGGGGTTGTGGTGTCCTGCTCAGCACCCAGTGATTTCAACATATTTCCCAAATAATTCATGTGGTATTCTGGGCTCATTTGTTTGGTATATGATCCATTTGTTTCTTTTTCCTTCCAAATCTTGTTCTCAACTCTCTTTGTGACTTGTATCTCCAGGGGCTTCTGGTCATCACAGCTGAGCAAAGAGGGATTACTAGCTTCTACCTGTCTGTTTGTGGGATCTTCCCAGAATAAGGCTCCTGGTGGGTGGTGAGAAAGGTGCTCTTGCTGGAAATTGCACTGTGATGAGGACATGAAGCACAAGGCTTTGGCAGCCCCCTGCCACCAGGACAGGGCTGAAATGGGACACCTTGAGCAGCCAAGGTCTGAGATGGCTGGGACAGGAGAGGCTGACAAAGACGAGCTCTGTGGGACGGTGCCCAGTGGGAGTGCCCTTGAGTCACACTGAGCAAGAGTCAGAATGGAGTCTGGTGGTCGGGGGGCAGAGGAAGCTGTCGGAGGTGGAGGGCAGGCCTCTGAATCAGGGGGGCATGGCAGGGGAGGGGAAAGAGTGAGTGGCCAGGGTGAAAGGCTGTCCAGGGTAAGGAAAGGCTCTGGTGGCCAAGAGGCACTCAAGGATGAGCGGGAACAAACAGAAACTGATGAGGTCACTGGGTCCAGCCTAAGGGTGGAGGCCAGAGGTAGAGTGTGCTTGCTCAGAGGAGCCGGGGAAGCCAAGAGGGACACGGTGGGAGCAACCTCTTCTACACGCTCCTGGCATGGCCACTTGACTCCAGCAGGCGCTGTTTTACACACCTTGCCAGGGGGTTCTTCACATGAGAGCTGATGAAAGCCACCCTTGTCAGGGAGCTTCCCCAGGTGGCTGCAGAAGACAGGAGGCACAAGCTGCAGTCAGGAGCAGACAAGACCAGGAGGGCCAGGCAGGGGTGGGCACCTGCAGCCCAGGGTCCCTCCACTGCCCCTGTGCTGACTTCACAGTGCTCCTGCTGTTCCTCGCCCCAGGGCTTTAGACTCATCCTGTCCCCATGGCTCCCCCTCCCAGGCTGCCTGCAGCCCTGAGGTCACATCATAGGCTCTGGGAAGGAGGAGGACCAGGAGAGAAGGGAAAGATTCTTTACCTTTGCAGAAGTGAAACCAGGCCCCGAGCCTCCTCCAGTTCTTTCAGGCAGTCTCTACAAGCTAGAAATCAGGAGACTGGGTCACGGTGGTGAAGCGGGGGCCTAGGGGTCAGGAGGCTAAATGCAGTGTCCCTTTAGGGGAGACCTTTGAGGGATTAAACTCTGGAGCCCAAGATCAGTGTCCAAGGTCACATGATGTCAAAGCTCATGATGGGTAGCACTTTGTCATTTACAAAGTACTCCCACATCTATCACCACTATGTCGCTCACCATCACCTTGTAGGGGAGAAAAGACAGCGTCACCTTACAGAGGAATCTGAGCCAAGTTAACTCGTACACAGCTGGACCTGGAGGTCCCACCTCCCAATCTAGGCACTTCTGGCCCACTGCAGCCCACACGCCCTTGCAGGGCAGCACCCCTTTGGAGACCCCACAGCTTCACCTGAGCACTCTGTTTCCTGAGGGATAGACTCTGCCACTGGCATCCTCGGAGACTAGAGACAAAGAGCTTGGCCCTCAGAGGCAGGAGAGACAGGAGCTAGCTCTCAGGTGCAGGGCTGAATGGCAGATGCTTACCTCTCAAAGCTCCACTTTTCTTCCTAGTCCTGCTGCTCCTCCCCCTTGGCTCTGTATGACGCTGAGAAGGGAAAAAATGATAAAAGGAGGGGCTGGGGTGCAGTTCTCCGTCTCCTCTCTCTAGACAAGCTGCAGACACTCAGTGCTCATGAGCAATATGACTTTCTACATTTAACTAATGGAGCTCTGTCATTTCTCCTCTTTTACTTATTTTTAAAGTGGATAAAAGTATTTGTGGTTTCTCTTCTTTGAAGAACGCAAAGGAGGATTTTCTGTGTGAGACCCACCATGGATTTCTTCCATCCCTGTTCTTCCACTCAAGAAACATACATTCTCAGACCTACAGGCCCATCTGAGGTTCTTCAGCTGGTCTCTGCTTCCAGAGACCAGACCCCGCTCCAGCCACTGCTCAGAATCTCTCAGAGGCTCAGCACTGCCCTCAGATCAGCCCAACAGAGACACCTGCCCCAGGAAGGCAGCTTGTGAACCAGTGCTCAGGGCCTGCCCTCCTGCAGAGATGGAACTCTTAGTATCCAGTCCTTGGCCACTGATCACTGTATTTGGGGCTTTGCCGTGGAGTCCGCTACCACACCTGGACCCCTGGTCTGAGATCTTGGGATAGAAATCCTCATGCCTATTCTACCCCTTGCCTGGCCTGGCTTGTCCTAGAAGGATGACCTATCCTTCCCAGAGTTCATATCTCTGGAGTCTCTCTAGTTGATTTAGAAAAGTGGAGATAAGAATAAGAGAAAAAGACATAATCTCTGTTCGAATTGAGTCAAAAGTTCCTTACCTTCCTGATGTTTCTGTGCTTCCTGGGTGGTGGTGAGGACAGATTACTCGAGAAGCAGGGGAGTAACAAGAAGAAGAGTCCCAGTCCACACAGAAAGCTGAGGATGATCTCAATCACCCAGGAAGTGGGTCTGGTGCTCAGCCAGGTAGCACTAATGCTTCTCAGAGAAAAGACATTCTCCTCCATCTTCTGAATCACTCTACTCAATCTACTGGACTGGCCGGTGGGGGAGGGGTGGTGGTTCAGCCTCCTTCTCTTATTGCCTCCTCCCCAGCCCTCAGGCAACTGAGCACTGGGAGTTTGCTAGGGGACAGAGCCCCAGGCTTGCATCACAGAGCTGTGGCCTGTCACAAAGGGTTCCGAGGGTGGGGGAGTAAGGGGAGGAGGCTGAACCACCACGCCTCCCCCACCATCCTGCCCTGTAGATCCCTCCACGCTCCTAGCCTTCTAGAGAGCATCCTTCCAATGTTACTCTCATCCTGTCAGGGTCCTTAGACAATTTTCTACTCATTCCATCTGGAACCCAGATATTACCTGTGTTACCACGCCAGGTTCATTTTTGCCCACCACATGGAAAGCCAAACACTGAGATGATGAGATTGCAGCAGAAAGAGAGTTTAATCACAAGGCAGCCATGTGAGGAAGCAAGAGCACGAGTCTCAAATCTGTGTCCCCGAAAATGGAGACTCAGGGATATATATGGGATAGGGGGCAAGGTGGTCTGAAATGTGGAGATAGGTGATTGGAGGTGAGGAGTGGTGAGGTAATTGATGATCTGCACAAGTGTAGTCAGACTTTGTGCCTCTTCGTAGGACTCATATTCACAAAATGGCATTAGAACAATCTGAAGGTGGAGTTTATCCTCTTTACATCACAAGGTCACCTATCAGACATCTGCATAGGCCCAGCTGATGAGTTGGTGGTCTCAACTGGCCTGGAGTGGACAAAGGGGTTCTAATTCCGGAGAGCAACTCAAACACCCATTACCATGGTGACCCAGGCTTCAGGGAGATGTTATCCATAGGAGCCTAGTGGGAGTCAGACAGCATATTACCTAAACAGCACAGTTAACAATGGGTGAGTTAAACAGCTACAACCTATAACCAGTAATTGCAAAAAGGACAAAAATTTTAGTTCCTCGCTTCTTAATCATCAATGGCTAACTCTTTATGGGTTTCACCTGGTTCCCTTTGTCCCTTAGAGATCTTGACCTAAGGCTCATCAATTTCATTACTTTTAAAAATCTGAAGTTGAACCTGGAATTTTAGCTATTTCCCAGAGATTTTTACTCTCATCTTTTTACTTCTTTCTGTCCTCAACTCCAGCTTCCAACATAAGGTTTTCATCTTGTATAAACCCAAGCACAGTACTTAAATTTCTTTTACATTCATTGAGTTTTGTGAATTTTGAATAGTGTTTGTTTTGTCTCATTTTCTATCAGAAGGACCTACACACAAAAAAATAAAAATAATTTTTGTTCAAAATTCATAAATCTAAATTTGAAAGAATTATAAATATTAAATCTTCCAGTGACATTTTTATAAGTTTGAGGCATTTATAATTCTGGAGTTAGTAAAGCTTTAAACTGCACTAAGACTTCTGGGACATGTTGTACACACAGACACACACACATACATACACATAGACACAAGCTCATCCTTTCACAAGCCAATCCAGTATTTTCAAATCCAAGAATCCATAATTTTGTACTTAAAAAAATTTTTTCACATGTTGTCTTCACCCAATTTCTTCTTATTTTGCCAAAATAAAAACAACACCCACTCTCCACATAAATTTTAAAACGTACTTTCTTAGTCCATTAGGACGCTGTAACAAAATACCATAGCCTGGGTAGATTAAAAACAACAGAAATTTATTTCTCACAGTCCTGGAGGCTGGGAGTCCAAAGTCAAGGTGCCAGCATGAATCACCTTCTAGTGAAGGCCCTCTTCCAGAGTCTTCATGCTGTGTCCTCACACGGTGGAAGGGGGCTAGGGATCTCTCTGGAGGCTTATTATTAGGCACTAATCTCATTCATGAGGGCTCATAAGCACCTCCCAGTGGCCCCACCTCCTATCATCTTTAAGAGTTAGGATTTCAACATCTGAATTTTGGGGACCTTCAGACCTGTGCACATGTGCTATACTCAGCAGCCAGGAGTGAGTTAGAGGGAGCTAAGGTATTGACCCTTAAAGTCTGCAGGTTGGAGGGGGAGACTAGGAGTCAAAGCCTTGGGACCGAGTCAGGTCTTGAACAGCCTATTCAGATTCCCCAGCGTATTCTGTACATATTCCCTTTTTCTGAATGTGCCTCACCTCCTCCTCCCATGCCCTCCAGACTCCTGGAGCCTCAATTCCAGCCTGAACCATATAGAAAAGGAGCTTTGAGTCCTATACAAAATTCTCTTTTGAAACCATTCTACATCCCCTCACTGGCAGTAACTCAGGTTTCACTGAGGGATTCACATGGTAAATTTGTCTTAATGCTCCATCTGGGCTTAAAAATATTGTGTATCCTCTGATTGTTGGTCACAATGTTTTTAACACAACTTAGTAGGAATGAGGGCATTTGAGTTTGCCTATATTTGTCATGAAGGTGCATGTTCACAAGCACATCTTCTGCATCTACTATTGCTTCTAAGGACCACAGCCCTCTCCTCCTTTATGATATTCTCACCTCAAATTCAACTTTTATCAAAATTTGGGCTTAGATCTTTGTATTTGTATTTACCCTCTCTATTTTCTCCATCACTTTATTTTCAATATGTTTTGTTTGATGGGTTTTCTTTTTTGACATTAAAAATTTTATCTGACAATCTTTACTTTGATTTAATTATTGTTCTATTGATTTATTTCTGTCATCTACTCTATGGCCATACAACCCTGAATGCACCCGATCTCATCTATTTCTGTCATCGTATTTTATGCTTTGTTTCCTATACTTTATTATTTCTTTTTTCCCATCCTTTTGCCTCTTCCACTTTCTGGATCAAATGTTCTTCTGTTTGTTTGAAATTTGGAAATTTTTAGTACTGTAATGATTTTATATCATTAATTATATTAATTTCTTTCTTAGTTTCTTAACATGTGCCAATATTAAAATCATCTCAGCAAGCCAAGCAAATAGTCTCACCTGCTCTGATTTGGCTTTTTTCCATCATGACAGCCTTTATTTCAGGAAGTATTTTCTGGAGCTTTACTTCTTGGTTATTTAGAATATATTGCATTATCATGGATTTTTTAGGATATAATAACCATCACTAACATCAACCCTAGTTTCTACAAACTAATAGCATGTTCCCAGATTTATTTTTCTTCCTACTGGAGTATTTCCTCTAGGAATATTTTCTAACTGATTTACATAAAACTTTTGAGGCCTTATTTTCTAATAACAGCTTTTTCTGTGCCCTCATATTTGAAAGACCTTGGCTGCATATAATTCAAGGCTTAAAATTTATTTCCTTTCAATTCTTTAAACATATTGCCTCATTGTATTCTTGTCTCTACCAGTGCTGTTGAAAAGTCTGATGTCAGTCGAAATCAATTTTTCTTTAATGAATGATCTGACTTTTCATCATTTCGACAGGATATTACCAAAAAAAAGAACAGTGTAAATCACTTTGCAGCTATAAACTTAACTAAAATTTTAATGCAATATGAGAGGAATCAAAATTTTGAGACATTCAAGTGTACAGAAAAATTAACTATCATGCACTCATTCAGGGAAAAAAAATGAAAAAGAAACTTGATGAAAGGGGCAGTCATTAGATCCAAGTACCATTGGACGAACTTGAAATGAACATCCAGGAATTAATGCTGACAGTTGGCAGAGTGCTAGCGAACTGTCTCTCCAAAATTAATCATTTATCAAAGAGAATAATAAGACTTAAGTTATGTTGGTGATGGTGAAAAGATGTTACGTTTCTTTTTGATCATTCAAAATAAAGGTAAGTGAAACTTGTGGAAAAAAGAAATAATGTACCATAAATGTACAAAATTTGAGGAAAACTACCATATTTTTATGAATTTAAGATGACATCTATTATAGGTTGCATGCCTTTTCAGAAATATATTTTAAATTTTATGGCATATAATTTAAAAATAACATCATTTCAAACAATTAATGGAAGGAAAGAAGATAACTAACTTATCTTCTTGACTATTGGAACATAGCTTTTTTTTTTTTTTGGAGGCTGAGGTATATGCACATATGATTTCGGTGCCTTCCTACAAATCAAATCATGCCACCTGCACCTGTAGTTTAAAAAAACACATAACCATGATGCTGTCAATTCATTTGAGATTCCATGATCAAAATCAACCTATGGACAAAGCATGGAAGACTTTACTATAATTACAAAAGGCAGTGTAAATTACTTAAGACTTTTCATATAAACATCTTTCATAAAAGTTGAAAGGCATGATGGGGAAAGTTGCATGGGAGGGAAGGTGGTCACTAATATTCACATTCTACTGAGCCAATCAATGTTGCTCAAAATGGACAGACTATATATTATTTCAGCATAATATTAAGCACAGTAAGTATATATTTAGAGAAAGAAAAAAATTAAAAAACCTTAAAATTATATGTTAAAGTACTTCTAGGAGAAAAATGTGAGATAAATGAACTATATTCCCTATCACTCATAAGAAGTCAATAGATTTTATTTAAAATTGATAAAACAAATTAGATGATTACATAGTATTTTTAGTATTCAAGGGAATACTTCACAGTAAAAAGAGAAAATGATAAAAATTCCTTACTTCTGAAGAGCAGGACCAGGGGTCTGTGGAAGGAAAAAAGCATGTTTTTTGTTTTCATGTATGATTTTCCATGCACATGTATTGCTTCCATTTTAAAAATGTGTTACTTGTAGATCTCCTTGGAATAGTCCAAAAATGACATATATGTGTAAAATTAGGTTTCCTTTAGCCAAAAGTATGTGAAAAGAAATTGACTCATCTAACATCTTATGATCCTTGAAGTTAGACATTTATAAATTATAATTTAAATTATAAGTTTTGGAAGAACATAAACATACATAAAACAGCCATAACATGACAACTGGCTCTGTTTTCTGCTTATCTAAGAAGTAAAACTCATAATAAAAAATAATAATAGGGCTGGCTCGGTGGGGCAGTGGTTAAGTGTGCACATTCCGCTTCGGCGGTCCTGGGCTCGCTGGTTCAGATCCCAGGTGCAGACATGGCACCGCTTGGCATGCCATGCTGTGGTAGGCGTCCCACATAGAAAGTAGAGGAAGATGGGCACGGATGTTAGCTCAGGGCCAGTGTTCCTCAGCAAGAAGAGGAGGATTGACTGCAGTTAGCTCAGGGCTAATCTTCCTCAAAAAAAATAAAATAAAAATTAATAATGATGAGTTTAACATTTTCTAAGGCACATTTTTAAGAAAAATGCTAGTTCTTCACTTGTATAAAGCTCCTTATAATCAATAGTAGAATAAAGTCTATCAAGATCAACATTTATATTTTCAAAATTTTCAAATTTATATTGACAAATATTTCTATCAAAATGTTCGAGCACAGAATGTTGTACAGTAGCTGTCTGTTTTTCAATACTTTCTCATTTCTTTTTGTGATTTGCATCACAAATAATGGTCACAGCATCTTACCAAAGAACTACACTTGTAATTTTTGAATGTACATCAGAGGAGAAATTTTATTCATGCGTTGACCTTATTATTCATGTATAACTGGATGGTGGTGACACTGCCAATAAAACCATTAGATTCAAAGGGCACCATTGTCTCTTTTAATATAGAGAAATACCATAGATGAGCAAGAAAGATTTAAAAGCTGCAATTCTTCAATTTTTAATCACATGTTTGAGTGATATGTAAGAGGTTTTGACAAAAATAAACATTTGAAAACCATAGCCAATTCTGCTGTTTCATTATTTAACATATTTGCATTAAAGGCTTAGGCAATACAGATTAATTTTGAAATGTGTAGTAAAGAACTGAGTAATTATCATTGAAGTACATGTTTACATAACTGCTTAGTCACAAAACACTGAAAAATACAATGTTCTGGCAGGAGAGGGCACTCCAAAATTTGTCTCAGGAATGTCCAATCTCAAACGAAAATTAATTTTGATGGCTTACCTAAATTTTAAGAGATAGATTTCTGTCATTTAAGTCCAATATATGTTCTAAAATGACTTTCAAATCCTTTCCTCAGAGAATATTTACCTAAGTGTTAGGATATCAGAGAAACTAGGAAAACAAACACTTCTAGCTAGAGAGGGAAACTTTTAAGTGAGACACACATTCTGACTATATTAATTTGTTTTTGGCATGGCACCTGTATTTTGAGAACACTAAGAAAATGAACTCTAAGGTATAAACAGGTACCATTGCCTCAGTGTGGCCCCAATTATGGGGCAACTGTGCCTACCCATCTCATGGCATCCATGCAAGGTCACAGCCATCATGAAGTGTGTTCCAAGAGGCAAGGACAGGGTCTCTTGAGAAGATGAGCAAATAATGTTAAAATAAAACATTGGAGCAAATGAGTCCTTCTTTAAATAGAAACGGTGGAGTCCTTGAGAATGAATCCTTAAAGAGCTTGGATTTCTAAAATAAATTAAATACATGGTCTGGGCCATATAGAACAAAATGAAATAACACTAACAAATAGGGTAGTGAAATTCTGCAGTACCTGGCTTAAATGGTAGGAGTTGGTTAATGCTTAGGATGGTGCCAAAGAAGAAGCAAAGGAAAGATGAAAGGTGGAAGACCAAATATTCAGAGAAACCCTTTCCTAAAAATGCGTGATAAAATATGCAAAAGCATCTGTTTTCATGCATGGCTGAGTTAAAATAAGGAAACCCTTCAGAGACCTGGAAGAACAAGCAAGTATAAATCCAGGGGTTAAGTGTGTGCCTTGCCCTGGAGTGTCTCCCAGCAACTAGCAGCCCAGAGTTGAGTGTTAAAGGGCTATGAGCCTGTAATTCGGGAGACAGAGACAGATGCTCAAACAAGGAGGAATACAGACTACCACACCTCTCACTCTCACATAAATCCAGGGTCATTAAGGGTAGCACTGTAAGCACCTGGACTAGGAAAGTCCCACCCTCATAAGGAGACAGTGAAAACATATGCCTGCCTTTTTCTGGGCCCCAATAGAGTACGGAAAAAACAAAAACAAAAGAAAGTTTTCTGTGATAATTCTTAAATACAAGACAATAACCACATGGGTTTGAGGTTTGAATTCATACTATGCGGCCTGAAAAACATCAGGGTGGAAAATCAGCTTCCTGTAGTTCTGGGAACTAATTGATTTGAGAAGTGGGGACATGAGGACACCCACACATGTTTGGAAACTTGGTTTATGACATGTTTTCATTGCAGATAAGTGGAAAAATAGTGTACTTTTCAAAAAACAGTACTAGGATCATTGATCTCCATATTAAAAAAAAAAATTGACCTTTGTCCCATATAGCAAACACAAAAACTATTTTAATTGATTAATGTATAAAGGCATTATAAAGGCAGCTATGAAAGATTTTTAGAAGAAAAATGAGAATATCTTTGATCTTGGTGTATGCAAAAAGAACAAACCACAAGCAAAAAATTAACTTGACCATATAAAAATTTAAAACTTCTGCTCGTTAAAAGATACTGTAGTGTGAAAAAACAACCCCAAAACTTGGCAGAGATATTTGCAGCACATGTTACCTGGGTTTGGTATCCAGAATGTGTAAAGGCCTCCTATAAATCCATGAGTGAAAGACAGCAACCCTACTAAAGAGAGTGAAGGAAAAATTCACTTCTCCTCCTGTGCGTCTCCTTCATTCTCATGTGACTACACACTCACAAGACTTCCGGCCCAAGAACTGTGGGTTTTTTTCCCCACACCAAGCAGTTCTCTGGGATACCAGCCAGGTGTCCTACAGTTCAATCTAACTCTGACACTAGCCAGAGATAGTGTCAAATGCCACAAGTTAAAGGATCAGTTCCACGAGACGACCAGGCCCTCCATGCCAATCACAAATCCAGCTGTTACCTGTGCTTCTGAATGACCAGTAATAAATCAGAGGTTCCCACCACTCCCTCCTTGGGTTCGATTAATTTGCTAGAGCAGCTCACAGAACTCAAGACAGCAGTGTACTTACTAGATTGCCAGTTTAATATAAAAGGATATAACTCAAGAACAGTCAGATGGAAGAAGGAAGCTATTTGGGAAGGGGCAAGGAGCTCGCATGGTGAGGCTAGGAGCACATGACTCTCCCAGCAGCTCCATGTGTTCACCAACTCAGAAGCTCTTTGAACCCCATACCATTGGGATTTTTATGGAGGCTTCCCACATAGGCATGATTAATCATTAACTCCATTTCCAGCTCCTCTCCCCTCTCTGGAGAATGGGGATAGGGATGAAAATTCCAAGCTTATAATCATGGCTGGGTCTTTCTGGTGATCAACCCCCACCCAGGAGCCACCCACAAGTCATCTCATCAGAACAAAAGACACACCTGTCACCCAGGAAATTCCAAGGGATTTAATAATATCCTATGTCAGAAACTGGGGTCAAAGACCAAACATTAGAATAAAAGATATTTCTAGCACTCTTATCACTTAGGAGATTACAAGGGTTTTAGGGGCTCTGTGCCAGGAATTAAGGGCAGAGACCACTATATGTATTTTTTCTATTATTTCATAGTAAATAACATTCGGAGAATGAAGGTAAAAAGTATAAACATGGAAATTCGTTTTACTGCAATATTTCTTTAAGTCTGAAATTATTTGAAAATAATGTTAAATAAAATTTTAAATGCTCAAGTCATTTATATAGCTACCACCTCAATCTCATTCCTCTTTATTCCACTCTTTCTTAGCCACACTGTGCAAAGAAAAAGTTTTCTATTCTCACTTTTTCCCGTGTCTTCACCTCTAATGAATACTCACTTCAATCAATCGTCACCCACTGTAATAGCTTTTCCTATGGCCATAAGTGCATATTTGTTGCTCTACAAAGGACATTAATTACTAGCTGTTCAAAAATGCTCACATATTTTAACTCTAGACAAAACCTTTACCATGAAAGTCTTGCTCATATATCCAACAGCTTACTTGGTATGAGATACAACAAAGCAATTTTGTGAGTTTTACTCCTCTGTCCCAAATCTTTTTTTCTCTAGTGTTCCCAATCAGTAACTATCCAGTTAAAGATAGTGATCACTCCCTGTGCAAAGAATGAGAAGCATTGAAGAAGGGCAACAGAAGTTTCTAAGATACTAGAAATATTCTATTTCATAGTTTTAATAGTGGGTACATATACTCATTTTATTTTTCTTCTTAAGCTGTACATATATGACACATTTATATTTTCATATTTCTGATCCATCTCAGATTATAAATAGTTTTGTACAGATGGATTTGTAAATAAGTGAGATGAACAAGTTCTCAGAAAAATGTAACTTATCAAAATTGCCTCAAAGGATTAGAAAACCTCAATGCAACCCATACCATTAAATTAATTGAGTTGATAATCAATAATTCTACCAAAAAAGCATGAGCCCAAGAGAAAGGCAAAATGTTGTATGATTTATCTTTGGAGAAAGACAAATACTGCCTGATTCCATTCATATGCAGAAAATAAAAAAACACATAGATACAGAGAACAGATTGGTGGTTAGGAGAGGGGAAAAGGGATGTGGGTGGAGGGTGAAAGGAATAAAGGGGCACATAAGCACAGTAGACTCTTGGTGGGGGACACGATATCGTCTACACAGAAGGCAAAATAGAATGATGTACACCTGAAATTTATACAATGTTATAAATCAATCTTACCTCAATTAAAAGAAAGAAAGAAAAGGGCTAAAGATAATCCCATAAAGGATAGAGTGTGCTTGTAGGGGTGGGAGGTGGGGCTTACCCTATCTGACATCAAGACTACTGTAAAGCTGTAGTAACTAAGTGTGGATTGCTGTTGAAAAGATCTATGCCTATGTGAAAACCAGAGGTAATATTACCAGAACGGTGGGGGAATGGTCTATAAAATAGATGGTATAAGCAAATGGATCCAAATGGAAAAAATCAGAATGGATCCCTGTCCCAGAATTCACGCAAAGGTCAGCTCTTCATGACAAAAGACTTAAATGTGAAATGAAAAATCTTAAAATCTTTTAGAAAACAATATAGGAGAATAACTTACCATATCCTACATATACTAGGTAAACTGTGTACTGTGTGCTATGTGTTTGTTATATATAAGTACAGTATGTACATATACAATCTTATTTACAGTATATAAATGCTCGCTACTTTACATATATTCATGCTTCTAGAAAGTCAAAACAGACTCTTCTCAACTACCCACATGTTCTTTACCCTCAGATATCACTACCCATCATATCACCTCCCTCCAGGGTCCTGGTTATCCTGCCTGAGTTGCTGAGTTGTGGATAGAGGGTATTTTGGATGCTTTCAAAGTGCTCTGTAATCTCTCTCTCTCTCTCTCTCTCTCTCCCCCCTTGTGTTCAGCTGCAGTTGCTAGAGCTATTAAAGCACTATTATGAAAGTAGGCGCATTCTGCACATACAAACTCATATTCTACTTGTCTTCAAGCATCTTCTGGTCTGAGATGAGGTGACACACTAGGAAGAGAGCATGAGAGGAAACCTCAGGTCATTTGTCCTTCCAGTTCCCAGATTGCTGCCCCTGCAGACCTCTGGGTTCCAGCACACAGTCCTCTGTTCCTCCACCCAGATCCTCTATTCTAGGCACAGTCATTCAGCAGCTTGAGGCTGCCCCACTCCCAGAGGAACCTTCTTCCCCCATGGGTCTCTTATGTACCCTTCATTGCCATATATTTTGAAAAACATTTTCTCTGCCTGTGTCTCTTCATCTACAACTCACTACAAAGAGCACTAAAGCCCTGTCCTCTCCTCCCCTTTATCAATCTTGCTGCTACGAGTTCCACTAGTGTCTTCCTGGATGATAAATTCCAAGGGCCACTTGGCATTGCTCCCTCATATCTAGTGCAAAATGTTTATTTCATGAAATATTTGATGTACATAATTTTACAATTATTAAACTATGGACGTATTACGTATTAGTTTTTTAAATTTTTTATAAAAGACCAGTCTCAGTTATACCATGTACAATGGACTGAATGTTTGTGTCCCTTCCAAATTCATATGTTGACATCCTGACCACCAATATGATGACATTAGGAGGTGAGGCCTTTGGGAGGTGATTAGGTCATAAAGATGAGCCTTCATGAATGGGATTAGTGCCCATATAAAAAAGACCCCAAAGAGCTCTCTTGTTCTGTTTCCATCATGTAAGGAAGCAATAGAAGTCTCCAGCCTGCCACCCAGAAGAGGGCCTTCACTTGAATCTGACCGTGCTATCACCCCGATTTGGGACTTCCAGCCTCCAGAACTTTGTAGAATAAATTTCTGGTTTTTATAGGCCACCGAGTCTATGGTACTTGGTTACAGCAAACCAAAGCGACTAAGACACCATATAAGACTAGCACACATGGCTTTGTAGTCCAGAGAACCAGTATCTGAATGTGGAATCTGTTTCTAACATTCAGACATACTTTTTTTTTTGAGGAAGATTAGCCCTGAGCTATTATCTGCCGCCAATCCTCCTCTTTTTGTCAAGGACGACTGGCCCTGAGCAGATATCCATGCCCATCTTCCTCTACTTTATATGTGGGACGCCTACCACAGCATGGCTTGCCAAGTGGTGCCATGCCCGCACCCAGGATCCGAACCAGAGAACCCCGGGCCGCCAAAGCAGAACATGTGAACTTAACTGCTATGCCACTGGGCCAGCCCCAGAACTGTATACTTTTTAACGGAGGAATTTTACTCTATGTAAATTATGCTGCAATACAAATACTAAAAATTTTAAAGAATTGTGATGTTTACCCAGGTCCTAGGATTTTTCTTTTTTTGAGCTGTTGACTGTTCTCCATGGGCTGCCATCTGTGCGTTAACTGTATCTCGGTGTTTTTCCTGGCAGGCAAGGGCGATGCTCCACTGATGTCTGCCTTCCCCAGACACCTCTCAGCAGCTCCTCGGAGCTGCCCAGCAGCCACAGCTCCGGGTTTGCAAGGCTTAACTGAAGAGATGGTGAGTCTCCTTTCTCCTTCTAATTGATCGTTGGTGAATCTCATTGGATTTTTATTTAATAAAATAATTATAATTGATGATGCTTTGCAGAAGGAAATAAAATTGCAAATAAGCAAATTTGCTCACATTTGAAAGTCCAAGGATGTATCTAACATGAATAAATCAATCACTTTGGCACTTTGGTCCTGCCGGGCCTCTCTGGTACCTTCCTCATGGGCACTGGAAAAAGTCACACTTGACTCTAAGAGTGTTTGAATTCTCTGTACAATCATTTCAACTCCTAAGTATTTACTGAAGGCCCTAGAAGATGCCACATCCTCTTGTTTACCTTGAACTTTTTTGTCTACCACTAGTATTCATTTCTTGGATCCATTATTTCAGATTATTTAATTATCTCTATTTGGACAAGAAAATTGGAAAAATGAAGAAGTATCTAAAAAAGATTCTTATTATGTTTTAACTATCGCTTTTAGTTTGTTTCTCATTATGGCTGGCAATTATCTCCACTGAGGAGGCATAGGCATATAATGATCCATTATGAATATTGCATTTATAATTGTAAATATATCCTATGAGGAGTGTGTTTCTCTTACATGTGCATAAACAGAAGTGTAGAAAACTGGGTGTTAACCTTGTAAATAGGAGGAACATCAGAGCACTGTTTACTTAGTGACAAGGCATCCTGGCATTTTTCATGCAAAAACTAAGGTAAAATTTCTTTGCATAAATTCTTAGGAAATTAAATTTACAGTATTAAGAAAAAAATACTTGTAGGCATATATGAAAAAGACACCAAAATATACACTATTAATGTTAGGTTTTCCTTTTCTTAATTGCCTTCTTCCTTGTTATTTGTGCTTTCCTTTACTTTTTTAACTGACTGTTACTTTCCTTGGTGTTTTCAGTATTCGAGCACATTTAGTGCATTTCACATTGGACTAAGTAAATATATTATGGCCTTTGTTATAGGTAATATGGTATCAAATATACATCTCATTCAAAGCACTTATTCTAATATAGCTACTTAAAATACAATATTTTATCATGTTTATAGGTATCCATTTTTATTTTAAAACAATTTTTCTATTTTAGTGAGATAAAACTTATGTGAATGTGTGTCAGTGAAGCAATTGCTAAAGAGGAAGAAATAATGAAATGATTTTAGATGGGGATAATTTATGTGCTTGTATACAATAGTGGAGTATTTGTCTTTTAATAACTTTTAGTTAATATTATCAATCATAGCAAGGATCCTCCAACTAGTCAATTAATTGTTTCCAAGTGGCCAGTAGGATTTCCAAATTGACCACAGGCCAGTGACCACCACCATACCTCCCAAGGAGCGGAGCTGCCAGCCAGATGTGTACAAGCCATCTTCTCAGAGCCCTGGTCCTGGCCTGTGTTTCCTGTTTGCCCCCAGCAGTCCATACTGCTCTCTGATATCTCACAGCAGTTGCTGTAACTGGGGTATTTTTCCAGACTTTCACCCCCCTCTCCTTCACCACTGGCTCATGCTGCCAAGGTGCTACATTCATTGGGTCTGAGCTACCAGATTAAAGCAACTACAACAAAATGAACAATGCAACTTTTCCTTTTGCTCAAAATACATTTATGTCGGTTATTTTATTCATTGTTAAAATTTAGGTTTTGTTAGGTTACTTTAGATAATGTTCCTATAGAGCCTAAGAAGATGGTCATTATCACTGCAAGAGTGATGGAGATGGGGAATGGGGAATGGGGAATCCCCAGCCGTTGCTCGTCTTGATGGCAGATCATATTTCATATTAAAGTACATGACCATGAGGATTCTCTGTCATTGAGATCATTTTTATTCTTAGTTTACATTCCTGAAACTTATAGTGAAAAGCATGATATCAATCTTAATAAAATTTATTTTTGTTAATGAAATTAGAAAAACGTTACTACTTTTATTAATTTAATACTTTAGTTAGCTATCAACTGAGTTGATTACAAATTCACTTTTTTATTTGTTTTGACTTTTTCCCTCCCTATAGTAGCTTGCATTATTCAACAAAGGAATTCCAAATTAGGTGTGATTTATTGAAGGCTATAGATTATCTCCAGTGTTTTAATATCCATTATTAGATTTAGCAGGGTCTATGCAAGAGTAACTAAACAAGCATTCTGATCATAAATAATTAAACCAAGAAATAAATAACTCAGTGTTACAGACATTAAAGCCTTTCACCAGCAGAGTGTAAGGATCTCAATTAAAATTGACAGGAATAAAGCAAGTAATTTTTCCAGTTATACCACATAGTCCTTTGCACCCATGTGACAGGAAGATGCTTTGAACACAGCTGTGGTGGCTCCTACAGGCCTCGCATGTGAGAGAGAGCAAGAAGGTAGCTATGGAGTAAAGGATTCTCGTCTGGCTCGTGTTGAGGGAGCAGGGTTGACTTCTGGAGGTGTCCTCATTCACACCATTTGCATGCCAGTGACAAGCTACTTCTTCCATTTCAATAAATGATTCTCCACGGGCCAGACAAGTTAATGCACTCACAAAAGCAAGTTATTTATTCCTTTTTATGGGGAAGACTCACTTTTTCCATGGAAGATTTCATAAATTAGGAAGCATAATACAAAATTACTTTCAACTTGTAAAAATACATTATCATGAATACTGGACAGATTAGAATGTAATTAATTTAATATATTTTAACTTTCTACATTTTCATAGTTAGAGCTTCTGTATAGCCTCAATTTTAATTTGTTAGTTAATAATAAAATGCACATTCTTTAAATCAAAGTCAGCACTGTTATTAATGCAGGCTCCAGTGTAGCTTTCACAGGTTAAGGTGGGATCTCAGAGTAGGAAATAGTGATTGCACTTGTCTATGAGCTACCAGACCCTTGAAGTGACAGCAAAATGTGCCTTAATAAAATGCTTTTTCCCACGCACTTGAGAAATCCTGAAAATGTGCTAATGCAATTGTAATTGTGCATTTGCGCCAAAGAAAAATTGAAGAAGTAGAATTATAGTTCAAAATATAGTAATATATAATTGCTTCCAGAGGCAACAAATGCTTTTTTAAAAATCTCTCCCATCTGCTTGGTAGAGTCAAGACAGAATATTAAAAAGTGGAATATTGTGACTTCCTATTTTTGCCTGTTGTTTTTTACTTATCACTGCTGAGCCCTTGTATTGCCTGGAATCTCTTAAAATAGTTGTCCCCATGCTAGTACATGTCAATGATAAGATCACACTCTGGTACGAAAGAAGCAACAAGCAAAAAACATTATGTTAGGTCTATTATTGACAAAGATTACCCCAATTTTTAGATAAACTGCAGAAAGAATGATTTTAAAATTCTGGTGGGGAATTTTGGGGTGTCTTATTATCCTAAGTAATCCACTTGTCTTCTTATGACTTTAGTGCATAATAATCATTTCTAACACACTGCTGATGCACAGGGCTCATGGGGCAGGTCCCTGAGAAAGGAGAAAGAATGGATTATTTTTAGATGGATGTTTTCTGCTGCTTAACCTAGTATGTAAAAATATTCAAAAATTTATCTTTAGCTATTTAGTTATCAGATAATTTTCCATTACTGAAGAATGTCTTTAAACATTTAGGAAAACATATTCATAATTTGACAATTATGTCAAAGTTGACGTCAACTAATTACAAAGAAAGGGGGAAAAAAAGGTTCCATGTGCTGCAGGAGAGATTTCAAAGTCTGGCACTAAGTACTATCCGGGTTTCACTGACATCTCATGACCAGTTGGATAGAGCCCAAGAAAGAGAGGTTATTGGTGTGCTGGGAGTTCGTGCCCACGAGGAAGGTCCCATATCCTGTGACTATGTGTTGTGGGTCTATGGTTTCAGGAAGAGACCATCCCACAGGGAAACTGGGAACAATTCAGGAAGTTCAGGGAGGTCCAGGGAGATGCTGTGTGCCACAGATGGGGTGGCAGGGAGACTGGGGCCTCTGGTAACCCACAGACCATACAGATGCCTGCAGCCCAGCCTAGACAGACAAAAGCATAACAAGTTGCAATCAGTGTAAAGGTTTGCATTTATTTCAGAGACGGCACAGATTTTAGCAATCTGGCTTGTTCAGCAGTACATATAAAAATGATTATAGAATTTTAGTGGGTCCCAAATAGCATGCTCAACAAAATCAGCAAGTGAAATCAAAATCTCATCTCTCAAAGCGGCAACTCCCAAACTAGAGATTCCTTACAGCAGGCGTCCCAAACCAAAGTTCCAAGTGTGAGCTCAGAGAAACCCTGAATCCTTGTACTGTAGGCCAGAGGGCTGAATCTCTGTGCACAGGTGAGGACGAAGAGCCAATTTACATCATCACATTTGGAAACTATAATCATTCTTCTACTACTTCCGGAATCAAGGAGGTAGGAAAACATGAATCCTTAGTTTCATCTCTTTATGTATTTACTTTACACTATAACACCTGGCATTATGGATCAAATGTGTTATTTCTAGACATTTTAACTGCCTATTTCTAGGTGTTTCCTGCCTCATCTTCTTCCATGTGACTGTCTTTACCTAGTAAAACACAGCCAGCCCCATCCTCCTGCAGTGTGTCACCACACAGCATTCCTGCCAAAGAATTATCACGTGGTTCCGAGTCTCCTCTCCAGTCTCCTGATCAGCTGAACAGGTACCCCTGCAGGGCCAAAGGCTGCTTGTAGACAGGGTTTGATCACCCAAGACATAGGTAGGGAGGTTCCAAAGGAGTTTGATTGATAGTTTAGGACAACCAGTTAATCTTCAGAAACTTTAATTTATCTCACTTTTTCCTCCAAATATTCTGTTGTGAAAAGCCCTGGTTAGTTCACTTCTGTATGACTTGGTTGCAGCTGAAGCATGATAGGAAAGATGAAAGAAAAAAGCTTAAGGGAAAAATAATCCAACAGTAGAAAATATAAAACACCTGTAGTTTTGTATTACTTTGAGGGTAAATTCATTACGTTAAACATAAGATATAAATTGCAAGCAGTATCATGATAGATTTCAGGGATAGCAAGCTCAGTGTTTGAGCCGTCTTGGTAGGGGTAGTTCATGTGGATATTTGACAGCCCTGAGCCTCTAAACACGCCGTTCGTTAATTTGAGGAGAGAATTACCTCGTTGTAAATTTTAAGATGCTGAGGATCAGTTTGTGTTTCTATGCCTTTCACATTGCATGACTCAAAGCTAAGAAGAATTCTGTGGTATATTTCATGTAAAAATGTTACTGAAATGAACTGACAAAGCCTAAAGGTGAGAACAAGATTATGAGCAGGATTATAGAACAAATTTTGATAATGACGCCAAAGAAATTCAGAGAAGTCATTGAAACCAAACATTTAATTATGTTAACATATTTATTATCCCTTTTTTCTGTACCTGTTTTTGTGACACTAAATAAAAATAACTGAAAATTTACATATAAAGTGTTTAAAACATGGCAATAAAAATGATATTGTGCCTAGCACAAAATAAATTCTTAATATTTTGGAATGAATGACAATTACTATACGAGGAAAATATAGTCTTTATATGATAGATACACACAACTGTAGCACCTGATTTTCTCCCTGGCCAATAATTGACTTTCATTTTTTCTTCCAGCTTTATTGAGAGATAATTGAGATAAAACCATGATGTAGGTTTAAGATATAGGACGTGATTTGATATGCATATGTATTGCAAAATGATTACCACATAATGGTAGTTAATACATGTATCACCTCACATAGTTACCATTTTTGTGTGTGGGGAGAACTTTCAGAATGTACTCTCTTAGCAGCATTCCAGTGTATGATAGTGTTATTAACTATAGTCACCATGCTGTATGTTAAATCCCTAGAACTTGTGTCTTCTAGCTGAAACTTTGTTACCCTTTAACCACCTTCACCCATTCCCCCACCCCATGGCAACCACCATTCACTCTCTGTTTCTATGACTTCAGGTTTTTTTAATTCTCCATATAGGCGAGATCATAAAGTATTTGTCTTTCTCTGTGACTTATTCCACGTAGCATAATGCCTTCAAGTTTCATCTATGTTGTCACAAATGCTGCCTTTTTTATGGCTAAATAATATCCCATTATATATATAAACCACATTTTCTGTATCCATTTATCTGTTGACAGGCACTTAGGTTGTGTCCATATCTTGGCTATTGTAAATAATGCTGCAGTGGACATGGAGATGAGGATATCTCTTCTAGACAGTGATTTCATTTCCTTTGGATATATAGCTAGAAGTGGATTAGCTGGATGATATGGTAGTTCTATTTTTAATTTTTTGGGGAAACACTATACTGTATTTCATAGTAGCTGCACCAATTTACATTCCCACCAACAATGCACCGGGATTCCCTTTTCTCCACATCATCAGCAACACTTGTTATCTTTGTCTGTTTGATAATAGCGATTCTAACAGGTGTGAGGTGATATCCCACTGTGGTATTGATTAGCATTTCCTTGATAAGTGCCATTGAGCATCTTCTCATATACTGTTGGCCGTTTGTATATCTTCTTTGGAAAAATGTCCATTTAGGTCCTTTGCCCATTTTTTTAAATCAGATTATTTGTTTTTGCTATTGAGTTGTATTAGTGTCTTATATATTTAGGATATTAATCCTTTATCACAGAGTTGGTTTACAAATATCTACTCCCATTCCATAGGTTGCCTTTTCAGTTTGTTAATTGTTTCTTTTGCTGTGCAGAAACCCTTTAGTTTAATGTAGTCCCAATTGTTTATTTTTGTTTTTGGTGCTTGAGCTTTTGGTGTCAAATCCAAAATGTCATTGCCAAGACCAATGTCAAGGAGTGTACGCCCCATGTTTTCTTCTATGAATTTTACAGTTTCAGGTCTTACTCAAGTCTTTAATCCATTTCAAGTTAATTTTTGTAAGTGGTGTAAGATACAAGTCTAATTTCATTATTTTGCATATGAGTATCTGCTTTTCCCAGCAATGTTTATTAAAGAGACTTTCCTTTCCTTATTGAGTCTTCTAGGCTACTTTGTCAATGATTAGTTGACCATATATGCATGGGTTTATTTTGGGGCTCTCTATTCTGTTCTGTTGGGGTCTATGTCTCTTTTTCTTCCAGTATCATACTGTTTTGATTTCTATGGCTTCATGGTATAGCTTGAAATCAGCAAGTGTGATGCTTTCAGATTTGTTTTTCATGCTCAGGATTACTTTAGCTATTCAGGGTCTTTTGTGGTTCCATATGAATTTAAAGGTTGTTTTTTCTGTTTCTGAGGAAAATGCCATTGGAATTTTCATAGAGATTGCATTGAATCTATAGATGGCTTTGGGTAGTATGAAAATTTTGACAATATTCATTCTTCCTATCTATGAACACAGGATATCTTTCCACTTACTTGTGTCTTCTTCAAATTCATTCATGAACGTTTTATAGTTTTCAGTGTACAGATCTCCCACCTTCTTGCTTAAATTTATTCCTAGGTATTTTATTCTTTTTGATGCTCTTGTAAATGAGATTGCTTTCTTTAGCTCTATGTCAGGTAGTTTGTTGTTAGTGTATAGAAACACAATTGATTTTTGTATGTTGATTTTGTATATACAATTTTATTGAATTTGTTCTAACAATTTTTGTTGGAGTCTTTAGGGTTTTCTGTATCTAAGATCATGTCATCTGAAAACAGAGAAAGTTTTACTTCCTCCTTTCCAATTTGGATGCCATTTATTTCTTTTTCTTGCCTGATTGCTCTGTTTAGGACTTTCACTACTGTGTTGAATAGGAGTGATGAGAGTGTGCACTCTTGTCTTATTCCTAATATTAGAGGAAAATCTTTCAACCTTTCACCACTGATGTTAGCTGTGGGTTTGTCTGTATGGTGTTTATTATGTTGAGGTACATTCCTTCTATACTTAACTTGCTGAGAGTTTTTAATCATGAGAGGATGTCGAATTTTCTCAAATGCTCTTTCTTGCATCTATTGAGATGATTATATGATTTGTATCTTCCATTCTATTAGCTGGGTGTGTGACATTTATTGATTTGTGTATGTTAAATTATCTTTGCATCCTAGGGGTAAATCCCACTTGATCACAGTGTGTGATTCTTTTTTTGTGAACTTGAATTTCAGTTTGCTTGTATTTTGTTGAGAGTTTTTGCATCTATGTTCATCAGGGATGCTGGCCTATAGTTTTCTTTTCTTGTAGTGTCCTTGTCTGACTTTGGAATCAGAGTAATACTGGTCTCATATAATGAGTTTGGGAGTGTTGCTTTCTCTTCAGTTTTTTGGAAGAGGTGGAGAAGGATTCACATTAATTTTTCTTTAAATGTTTGATAGAATTCATCAGTGAAACCAACTGGTCCTCAGCTTTTCTTTATTGGGAAGTGTTGATTACTGATTCAATCTCCTTACTCTTTATTGATCTGTTCAGATTTTCTATTTCTTCATGATTCAGTCTTGGTAGGTTGTATGTTTCCAGGAATTTACCCATTTCTTATACGTTGTCCAATTTGTTGGCATATAATTGTTCATAGTAGTCTCTTATGATCTTTTGTATTTCTGTGATATCAGTTGTACTTATCTTTTATTCATAATTTTATTTATTTTAGCCCTCTTTTTTTCTTGATTAGTCTAGCTAAAACTTTGTCAATTTTGTTTATCTTTTCAAAAAATCAACTCTTACTTTCGTTAATCTTTTCTATTTTTCCTGTTATCTATTTCATTTATTTCTGCTCTAATCCTTATTATTTCCTTCCTTCTGCTAACTTTGGGATTACTTTATTCTTTCTTTTCTAGTTCCTTGAGGTATAAAGTCAGGTTGTTTATTTGAGATCTTTTTTCTTTCATGTATGTTTATGGCTATAAACTGTCCTTTTAGAAATGTCTTTGCTGCATCCCATAAGTTTTGATATGTTGTGTTTCATTTTTTATTTGTCTCAAGATACTTTTTTAATTTCCCTTTGGATTTCTCCTTTGATACATTGTTTGTTTTTAAGAATATTTTGTTTAATTTACACATATTTGTGAATTTTCCAGCTTTACTCCTGTTATTGATTTCTAGTTTCATACCATTGTGGTCACAAAAGACACTTGATGTAATTTCTATCTTCTTGTACTTGTTGAGACTTGTTTTGTGGGTATGATCCATCCTCAAGAATGTTTCTTGTGTATTTGAGAAGAAAGTACATTCTGCTGCTGTCGGATGAATGTTCTGTGTATGTGTGTTAGGTTCATTTGGTGTACAGTTCAAATCCACTGTTTCCTTATTGACTCTGTGTCTGGATGATGTGTCCATTATTGAGAGTGAAATATCAAAGCCCACAACTATTGTTGTACTGCTGTTTATTTTTCCTTTTAGTTCTGTTAGTATTTGCTTTATATATTTAGGCGATCTGATGTTAGGCACATAAATATTTACAATTGTTATATCTTCTTGACTAATTGACTCTTTTATCATTATATAATAACCTTCTTTGACCCACGTGCCCATTTTTACCTTAAAATCTATTTTTGTCTGATAAAACATAGCTACCCTTGCTTTCTTTCATTTACCATTTGCTAGGAATGTCTTTCTCCATCCCTTCACTCTCAGCCTATGTGTGTCTTTAATGCTAAAGGGAGTCCCTTGTAGGTCGCCTATTGTTGGATCTTATTTTTTTATCCATTTGGCCATTCTATGTCATTTGATTGGAAAAATTAATCCTTTTATGTTTAAAATAGTTATTGATATGTAAAGACTTATTATTAACATTTTATTAATGTTTTCCAAATGTTTTATAGTTCTTCTGTTGCTTTCATCCTCTCTTGCTGTCTTAATTTCAGATTCGATGACTTTTTGTGTCAGTATACTTTTTCCAGCTTTACTCCTATTGTTAATTTCAATATAATATTCCTTTATCATAATCTTTTGTTTACCTATTTCTGTATTTTCCTTTGTGTACTATGAGGGTTACATAAAATATCTTATGGTTAAAACATCCTATTTTAAGCTGATAACAACTTAACTTCAATAGCATACAGAAATTCTATACCTTTACTTCTCATTCCCTCACATTTTAGGTTATTGATGTTACCTTTTATATTGTATATCTTATAGCAAATTTAGCAAATTATTTTAGTTATAGTTATTATTATTTTTTGTGTATTTGAGGACGATTAGCTCTGAGCTAACATCTGTACCAATCTTCCTCTGCTTTTTATGTAGGATGCATTCACAACATGGCTGATGGGTAGAGTAGGTCCACACCCAGGATCTTAATCTGTAAAGTCCAGGCCACCGAAGCGGAACATGCCGAACTTTAACCACTCGGCCATGGGGCCGGCCCTTAGTTTTAGCGTTTTGGGGATTTTTTTTATTTTTTGAGGAAGATTAACCCTGAGATAACTGCTGCCAATCCTCCTCTTTTTGCTGAGGAAGACTGGCCCTGAGCTAGCATCTGTGCCCATCCTCCTCTACTTTATATGTGGGATGCCTACCACAGCATGGCGTGCCAAGCAGTGCCATGTCTGCACCCAGGATCCGAACCAGCGAACCCCAGGCCTCTGAAGTGGAATGTGCGCACTTAACTGCTGCGCCACTGGGCTGGCCCCATTTAGTTATTTTTAATACATTTGTTTTATAACTTTAAACTGGGGTTGAAAATGATTTACTTATCACCATTACAACATTAGAGAATTTGTTTTTGAGTATATATTTACCTTTACTGGTGATTTTACATATCCATATATTTTTACAATATTTATTAGCATCCTTTCATTTCAGTGTGAAGAATGCCCTTTAGTACTTCCTGTAAGGTAGGTCAAGTGGTGGTGAATTCCCCCAGCTTTTGTTTGTTTGGGAAAGTCCTTGTCTTTCCTTCGTTTCTGATTGACAGCTTTACTGGTAGTGTTCTGGGCTGACAGTTTTTTCCTTCAAAATTTTGAATATATCATCCTACTCTCTCCCGGCTTGCAAAGTTTCTGCTAACAAATCCACTTATAGTCTTATGCAGGCTGCCTTTTACATTGTGAGTTGCTTTTTTCTTGCTGCTTTCTAAATTCTCTCTTTGCTTTTGACTTTTGATAATTTAATGATAATGTGTCTCTTTGTAACCCTTTTTGGGATCAACCTATTTGAGGAATTTTGTGCCTCGTGATCTGGATGTCCATTTCCCTCCATGTTTGGGAAGTTTTCCAGTATTGTTTTAGATAGACTTTCTGTCCCTTTCTCTTTCTCGTTTCCTTATAAGATTCCCATAATGCATAGATTGTTTATTTTGAAGATGTCCCATATGTCCTGGTGGTTTTCTTCATTTTTTTTCATTCTTTTTTTCTCTTGGCACCTCTGACTGGATAATTTAAATGACTATTCTTTGAGTTCACTGATTCTTTCTTCTGCTTCGTCAAGTCTGTGTTGAAGCTCTCTGTTGAGTTCTTCAGCTCAGTCTTTATATGCTTCAGCTCTGGGACTTCTGATTTGATATTCTTGATGGCTTCTATTTCTTTTTTGAATTTCTCATTTTGTTTATGTATTGTTTTCCTAATTTGTTTAGTTGTCTATCTTTTGTTCTTGTATATCACTGAACTTCTTTAAGAGGCTTATTCTGAATTCAGCTCAGCTCATAGATCTTCATTTCTTTAGGGTCTGTTATTGGAGCTTTATTAGTTTCCTTTGATGGTGTCATGTTTTCTTGATTCTTCATGCTTTTGTATCCTCGCATTGATTTCTGTGCATTTAAGTAAGTGGTCCCCTGTTCTAGACATTACAGGTTTGCTTCAGCAGGAAAAGACCTTCACTAGTCAGCTCAGCTTTGGGTTCTGGATGGGTCAGCTAGTAATGCCTATGGGCAGTGAGCTTCCTGTTAGAGTCTCTGTTTGGGAACAGCCACTGCCTGAGCTCTGAGTCTCGGGGTGGGGAGTTGCTGCTAGCTGGGCTCTGTGTTTGGCTGGGCCTGCTGGCTGGGCTCCCTGTTTAAGTGGGGCCACTGGATGGGCTCCCTGGTTGGGAAGGGCTGCTGGCTGCACTCTTCGGTCAGGCAAGGCCACCAGTTGTGCTCTGCAATCACCTCTTATTGGGCAGGATTGCAGGCTGTGTTTGCTGGTTGGGCAGTGCTGCTGTTTGGGCTCTGCAATTGGCCAGTGCTGCAGGTTGGGATCCACAATGACTTTGTTTGAATGAGGCCTAAGGCTGTGCCACCTGACTGGATGGTGATGCTGGTTGAACTGAGTGTTCAGACAGAGCCACGGGCAAGGTTTTGCCATCCAACAAGGTCTCAGACTATGCTCTGTAATCAGGTAGGTCTGCAGGCCATACTTTGAAGTTGATTGGGGTCACAGGCTGGGATCTGTCATTAGGCAGGCCACTGACTTTGCTCCATTGTTGGGTAAGGTTTCTGGTTGGGCTCACTGGTTGGGCAGAGTCTCCAGCTATATGCTTTAGTTGAGTGGGGCTAGAGACTGTGCTTTGTGGTCAGGTGGAGTTACTGTCTAGGCTCACTGGTCAGATGGTGCCACAGGCTACAATCCATGATTGGGTGAGGCCACTGGCTAGGCTACCTGACTGAGGAAGGCCACAGGCTGTGCTCAGAAATTGGGCAGGGCCAGAGGCTGGGTTCTGCTGCAGGGCAGGGCCGCAGGCTGGGGTCCTAGCCTGGGCAATACTGTAGGCTGGGCTCTGAGGTTGCCCAGGGTACGTCTTCAGGCCCCTTGGCCAAATGAGGCCTGAGGCTATGTTCAGGAGTTGAGCAGGGCTGCTGGCTTGGCTTTCTGCTTGAGCAGGGCTGAAGGATCAGCGCCCAGCTTCTCTGGCTAGGCTTCCTGGTCAAGCAGGACTGGAGGCTATGCTCAGCAGTTGGGCGGGGCTGCTGCATTTTTCCCTGCCCAGGCAGGCCTTAAGATGTGCTCTGTGACCACCAGATACCTGTGGACAGGCTTCCTGTTGGATCAGGACTGGAGGCTGTGACCCATAGTTGGGTGGGGCTGCAAATTTGCTTCCCTGCCCAGGCAGACTATCCAATGTGCTCTACAGCTGTTGTACATCTGTGGCCAGGTCTCCCAGTGTGTCAGGACAAGATTATGTTTGCCATTAGGTGAGGCTGTGAATTTACTTACCTGCCAGATCAGAGCCATAGAATGAGATGTGTTGCTGGTTCAGCCCATTGACTGGGAACCCACAGCAGGCAGAACTGCTGACTGAGCTCTCTGGCCAAAGGGACCACTAGCACAGCTCTGCAGGTGGGCAGACCCAATGACTGGGGTCTCTGCTTAAGCACTGCTGCCTGCCAAAATGAGGGTCATCAAGATCTGAGCAATGGTTGCTGTTAGCCCTGCCCCCCTTCTCCATCTCTGTCTGATCCCCAGTGGTCCTGCCTCACAGAATGGAGAGATTTCTGTAGTGATCTCTGTAGGGTGAAACCCAAGCAGGCCTCCCAAGTATTGTCCTGCAATGCTGGTACAGCTGGGTGTTTGCCTTGGGCTTTTTCCCACTGGAGAAACTGTAGGTCAGGGGAGGCTTCTCAGTGGCACTTTATCCCTCACAGAGTAACATGATGAGTGTGAGATAAACACTCTTTGGTCTAAAAAGAGAAAACACAATACTCCACAGCTGTAAATGTGTCCAGTGACCCAAGGTGTAATGCTTTAATACATTGTGGCACTTGGTTATTTTTAGGATTTCCTTCCCCGGTTATAAGTTCTCCACCTCAGGTTAAACAAATACTGAGTATTAAAGAGAATTAGGGGGAGAGAGAGGAGACAAAGTGTTTGAAAATGCAAAGCCTTGAAAATGAAGAGATGATTCATCGGAATCAGGGAGGAATTATCTGTGTACTAATAATGCCACAATTATAATGCCTCAGACATATTTAGCACATTCTCTAGAATTGTGTCCAATGTCCACAAGTGAAGAAGACTGCTTATCCTTAGTAGTCAATGTGTCACTATATCCCTGGCCACACTGGTTTCCCCAGCCTTAGAGGCCACCCATGGCCACATCTCTTAGAGAACAGAATAAATAACAAGCTATAACAGTGTTTGAAAAACATGAAAAATATTTTATGTGCTTTTTGGCTTATCCACATGCTCCATGATAAATTATTTGATAGATCTTATTGTTTACAGGTGTGTAAAGAAAGACTTCTGTAGAAGTCATAGTGCAATTATGTGTTTTGTTCAGTTCCTTAAAAGTAGCTACTAAAAAATCTTTGCTCTCATGATAGGTATAATTCAAGATATTGCAGCAACAAATTTATGACTTAGTAAAAGTTTTCATCAAAGTTCAGAGACCTATGTATGCAATCCTAGTGTACAGTGGGAGGCAGCTGGCCCCCAAAAGATGTCAGCACAACATCCTGATGATGATATGGCACATTAAGACAGTGACAGGATAAGAAACCCAGCACAGCTCCAGCGGGCAAGTGAGGACAGCCCCAATCATCTAATGACACCTTGAGGTACAAAAGGCACATGAGCAAGGCCAGGTCCTGCATGAGGTCAAGCAGTGAGAAGAGAAAAGGAGCATCAAAAGTTGTGGGGAGGACTGTCCGATCTGGAGATGGCAGGCCTCAGCTCCATCTGTAGCAGGTCAGCAGCCCAGAGAACTAACTGGGAGCTGACTGACTATCAGGGCCCTACACAGCTAAATACACTCTCCTTCCAGCCCTGTCAAAGCAACTGCAAAACCCAGCTGAGCTCAGAGTTAACTCTGGGAAGAAGGGGAGGGAACAGAACACACAAAGGAATTTTGAACTGAATGTAACTGAAATATAGACATGCATGGACAGGCTAATCCCTGAACTGGACTGGTATGACCAGGTTTCAGTTTCTGCATCAGCCAGAAGTTCCCATTATAAAATTCTTTGAGTTATGGCAAAATAAAGTTATATTTTCTCTCCTGTGTTTGTGATTGAAAAATTTATATCAACAGTATGATTCCAACTGATTTGTTTCAGGACTTATATCAGGGTTATGTCCAATATCTTTAATAGCTTGAATTTATCACTTCTAGGGCGAAATGTCATGTTGTTGAGGCTGATTTAAAGTTTTCTTGAAAAAGTCTGAATGTGATGCAAAATTCTTGCACTGAAAGAGTTTCACATTCTCCCCGCATTTGTACTTACTAGAGCCAAGTACATCAAAGATGTGGATCAAAGCCCCAGAGTCACTTTCTCCCGAGTTCAAGAGGACAGACTCCCAGATTTTGTTTTTGACATGCTGGTCAACTCAACGTTTGACTGTCTGCTGAAAGTAAGAAAGCTTTCTCTGATTTCTATGTCTATCCTTGGTTCGAATATCCAGAAGTATCTGACAAAGCCGCCACTGCCATTTCCCACTTGACCTGTAACTGTAAGTTAAGGTTTTTCTATTTAAGAGATACAAAGGGTAAGGAAATGAATTAACTGCCATCCATCATTGAGCTGGGTATAGATAGTTTGGTAAAGCTTTGTGAATACTAATTTCTCTCTCACCTCCATGAGTTAATCATTAATATCACTCGTAAATTTATGAAACATTGTTTCATTTCTAAGATTAAAGTTGCGGTGAATATTGTCTCTTCCTAAATACCTAAGATGGTTGATCCACATATATGCCAAACACTCATAAGGTTGAAAGTTTGAGCATTCATTCTCCTTGCCTTTGTGTGTAGACCCTTCATAATCAGCTCCACCCCACCATTCCTGCTCGAGAACCACTGTTCCTTTCCTATCTTCCAGGTTCTCATTAGCCTGACTTGCTTCCTTCTGCTCTCATGCATTAGCATTTATTAGAATCCTCCAGTGAGACCAGCTCCCAATGCAGCATTTTTTTTATTGAGTTCATAATAGTTTACATCAATGCGAGATTTCAGTTGTACATTAGTTCTTGACTGTCACCACATAAGTGCTCCCCTTCACTTCCTGTGCCCCCAGCCCCCTTCCCCTGGTAACCACTGAACTGTTTTCTTTGTCCATGTGTTTGTTTATATTCCACATATGAGTGAAATCATCTGGTGTTTGTCTTTCTCACTCTGGCTTATTTCACTTAGCATAATTCCCTCTAGGTCCTTCCGTGTTGTCACAAGTGGGAAGAATTTGTCTTCTTTTCTGTCTGAGTACTATTCCTTTGTGTGTGTGTGTGTGTGTGTGTGTGTATATATATATGTATATATACACCACATCTTCTTTATCCAACCATTGGTCAATGGGCACGTGGGTTGCTTCCATGTCTTGACTATTGTGAATAATGCTGCTATGAACACAGGGGTGCATATGTTTTTGTGGATTGTTGATTTCAAATTGTTTGGGTAGACACCAGTAGTGGGATAGCTGGGTCATATGGTATGTCTATTTTCACTTTTTTAAGGAATGTCTATACTGTTTTCCATAGTGGCTGCACCAGTTTGCATTCCCACCAGCAGTGTATGAGAGTTCCTTTCTCTCCACACCCTCTCCAACATTTGTTATTTTTAGTCTTAGTGATTAGAGCCATTTTAACAGGCGTAAGGTGGTATCTTAGTGCAGTTGTGATTTGCATTTCCCTGATGATTAGTGATGTTGAACATGTTTTCATGTGTTTATTGGCCATTTATATATCTTCTTTGGAAAAATGTCTGTTCATCTCCTCTGCCCACTTTTTGATCAAATTGTTTGCTTACTTATTGTTCAGCTGTGTGAGCTCCTTATATATTAAGCAGATTAACCCCTTGTCAGATATATGATTTGCAAATATTTTCTCCCAATTGGTGAGTTGTCTTTGTTTTGATTCTAGTTTCTTTTGTGTTGCAGAAACTCTTTAGTTTGATGAATTCCCACTTGTTTATTTTTTCTTTTGTTTACCTTGTCAGAGAGGACATGGTATTTGAAAAGATCCTTTTTAGTTCGATGTCAAAGAGTGTACTACCAATATTATCTTCCAGGAGTTTTATAGTTTCAGGATGTATCTTCAAGTCTTTGATCCATTTTGAGTTTCTTTTTGTGCATGGCATGAGATAATGGTCTACTTTCATTCTTTTGCATGTGGCTGTGCAGTTTTCCCAACATGATTTATTGAAGAGAATGTCTTTTCTCCATTGTATGTTCTTGGTACCTTTGTCGAAGATTAACTATGTGTAGATGTGTGGTTTTATTTCTGGGCTTTCAGTTCTATTCCATTGATCTATGTGCCTGTTTTTTGTACCAATACCATGCCATTTTGGTAACTATGGCTGTGTAGTATATTTTGAAATCAGGGATTGTGATACCTCCAGCTTTGTTCTTTTATCTCAGGATTGCCTTAGCAATTTGGGGTCTTTGATTTCCCCATATGAATTTTAGTATTCTTTGGTCTATTTCCATGAAGAATGTCATTGGGATAAGTCCTTCACCTCCTTGGTTAAATTTATTCCTAGGTACTTTATTTTTTTAGTTGCAATTGCAAATGGAATTATATTCTTGAGTTGTCTTTCTGTAAGTTCGCTATTGGAGTATAGAAAAGCAACTGATTTTTGTAAGTTGATTCTGTACCCTGCAACTTTGCTCTAGTTGTTGATTATTTCTAATAGTTTTCTGATTGATTTTGGGGGGTTTTCTATATATAAGATCATGTCATCTGCAAAGAGAGAGAGTTTCACTTCTTCACTCCCTATCTGGATTCCTTTTATTCCTTTCTCCTGCCTAATTGCTCTGGCCAAAACCTCCAGTACTAGGTTCAATAAGAGTGGTGATAGTGGGCATCCTTCTCTTATTCCTGTTCTCAGGGGGATGGCGCTCAGTCTTTGCACATTGAGTATGATGTTGGCTGTGGGTTTGTCATATATGGCCTTTATTATGTTAAGGTAATTTCCTTCTATCCACATTTTGTTCAGAGTTTTTATCATAAATGCTGTCGGATCTTGTCAAGTGCTTTCTCTGCATCTATTGAGATGGTCATGTGGTTTTTGTTCCTCAATTTGTTGATGTGGTGTATCAAGTGGATTGATTTGCAGATGTTGAACCATCCCTGTGTCCCTGGTATGAATCCCACTCGATCATGATGTATGATCCTTTTGATGTATTGCTGAATTCGGGTTGCCCAAATTTTGTTGAGAATTTTTGCATCTATGTTCGTCAGCGATATTGGCCTGTAGGTCTCCCTTTTTGTGCTGTCCTTATCAGGCTTTGGTGCCAGAGTGATGTTGGCCTCATAGAATGTGTCAGGAAGTGTTCCATCCTCCCTAATTTTTTGGAATAGCTTGAAAGGATAGGTATTAAATCCTCTCTGAAAGTCTGGTAGAATTCCCCAGGAAAGCAGTCTGGTCCTGGGGTTTTATTCTTTGGGATGATTTTGATTGCTGTTTCAATCTCTTTCCTTGTGATTGGTCTATTCAGATTGAGTGTTTCTTCTTGACTCGACTTTGGGAGGTTGTAAGAGTCTAACAATTTATCCATTTCCTCTAGGTTATCCGTTTTGTTGGCATATAGTTTTTTGTAATATTCTCTTATAATCCGTTGTATTTCTGCGGAGTCTGTTGTTATTTCTCCTGTTTCATTTCTGATTTTGTTTATTTGAGTTTCTCTCTTTTGTTCTTTCTAAGTCTGGCTAGGGGTTTGTCAATTTTATTTATCTTCTAAAGAACCAGCTCTTTGTTTCATTTGATACTTTCTACTGCCTTTTTTGTTTCCATAGCATTTGTTTCTGCTCTGATTTTTGTTATTTCTCCCTTATGCTGTCTTTGGGATTTGTTCTTCTTTTTCTAATTCAGTTAGGTGTAATTTGAGATTGCTTATTTGGGATTTTCCTTGTTTGTTAAAGTGTGCCTGTATTGTGATGAATTTCCCTCTTAATACAGATTTTGCTGCATCCCATATGAGTTGGTATGGCATGTTATCATTTTCATTTGTCTCCAGATATTTTTTGATTTCTCCTTTAATGTCTTCAATCATCCATTGCTTGTTCAATAGCATATTGTTTAGTCTCCACATCTTTGTCCCTTTCTCAGCTTTTTTCCTGTAATTAATTTCTAGCTTTACAGCATTATGATTGGAGAAGATGCTTGTTATTATTCCAATTTTTTCTAAATTTATAGAGGCTTGTCTTGTTTCCCAACATATGGTCTATCCTTGAGAATGCTCTGTGCACACTTGAGAAGAATGTGCGTTCTGCTATTTTTGGATGGAGTGTTCTATATATGTCTATTAAATCCAACTGGTTTAGATTTTCATTCAATTCCACTGTTTCCTTGTTGATTTTCTGTCTGGATGATCTGTCCAATGATATGAGTGGGCTGTTGAGGTCCCGTAATATTATTGTATTATTTTTAATATCTTCTTTTAGGTTTTTTAATAGTTGCTTTATGAACTTTGGTCCTCCTGTGTTGGGTGCACAGATATTTATAAGTGTTATTTCTTCCTGATGGAGTGTCCCTTTGATATTATATGTTGCCCTTCTTTGTCTCTCTTTACCTTACTTATCTTGAAGTCTACTTTGTCTGATAGAAGTATTGCAACACCTTCTTTCTTTTGTTTGAAATTAGCTTGTAGTATCGTCTTCCATCCCTTCACTCTGAGCCTGTGTTTGTCATTGGAGCTGAGATGTGTTTCCTGGAGGCAGCATATTGTTGGGTCTTGTTCTTTAATCCATCTTGCCACTCTGTGTCTTTTTATTGGAGAATTCAATCCCTTTACGTTTAGAGTGATTATTGATGTTTGATGGCTTAATGCTGTCATTACATCACTCTTTTTCCGGTTTTCCTGCATTTCCTTTGTGTGTTTTGGTCTACCCATTGAATTATGTAGATTTTTATGAAGTGTTTCTTTGTTTTTCCCTTACTTATTTTTCGCGTCTCTGTTCTGCTTTTTAGTTTACTGGCTACTCTTAAGTTTGTATTCAGAATCTCGTGTATAACATAGTCAATTCTCTGAAAGCCTCTTATTTCCTCAGTCTAAACTGATTCAGTCCCTTTCCTACTTCCCTCCTAAGTTATTTTTCTCATATCTTATTCCAACTTGTGTTGTGAGTTTGTGGTTAAAGTGACAAGATTGTCTTTGTTTTTGGTGTTTTCTTTCCCTTTAGCCTAATACTGTAGTTGAATATTTGCTATCCTATTCTGATTCAATTTATTTATCTCCTTACTCTGTGTTTTGTGGCTTGTTTCTCCCTTTTTTTTCTTTTTTCAGGTATGAGGGCCTTCTTGAGGATTTCTTGTATTGGGAGTCTCATGGCTATGAAGTCCCTTAGCTTTTGTTTGTCTGGGAAAGATTTAACTTCTCCCTCATATCTGAAGGATATTTTTGCTGGATAGAGTATTCGTGGCTGAAGATTCTTGTCTTTTAAAGTTTTGAATATGTCATTCCATCCTCTCCCAGCTTCAGGTTTCTGCAGAGAAATCTGCTGAAAGCCTGATGGGGGTTCCTTTGTAGGTTATTTTCTTTTGCCTTGCTGCCCTGAGTATTCTTTCTTTGTCATTACTTTTTGCCAGATTTACTACTACATGCCTTGCAGTAGGTCTTTTTACATTGACAAATCTAAGAGGTCTGGAAGCTTCCTCCACACATATTTCCCTCTCTTTCCTTAGATTTGGGAAGTTCTTTGCTATTATTTCTTTGAACACACTTTCTGCTCCATTCTCCTTCTCTTCACCTTCTTGAATACCTATAATTCTTATATTGCATTTCCTCATTGAGTCAGATGTTTCTCAGAGACTGTCTTCGTTTCCTTTTGCTCTTAGTTCTCTCTCCTCCTCTATGTGGAGCATTTCAACATGTCTATCTTCAGTTATGTTGATTCACTCCTCTATGGTGTCCACACAAGCAAACAGGAAGTCTGTATTTTGTTTTATGTCTTTCATTGTGTCTTTTGCCTCTAATATTTCTGATTGATTCTTCTTTATAGTTTCAATCTCTTTTGTGAAGTAGCTCCTGAACTTGTTGAATTGTTTCTCTACATTCTCTTTTGCCTCATTAAGTTTTTTGGTGATAGCTATTTTTAATTCATTGTCATTTAGCTTACATATTTCTGTGTCCTCAGGACTGAGTTCTGGGTGCTTGTCGTTTTCTCTCTGGTCTGGAGATTTGATGTAGTGCCTGATGTTAGAAGGTCAGGTCTTTCTCATTCTGATATTGTTCGGTTGCAGTTACAGCCTGTTGCTCCTGGGTGGGGGTTGAGAGCCAGGTATTCAGAGTCCTCCGCCTTCAGCCGAGATGGCACTGCCTGGGTTGGGGGAGGTGCAATCCCAGGTTTCCCAATCAGCTCTTGTTCTCTGGTCTCTTGGGTCTTGGTTTGATGAGGTCACCCTGCGCGAAAGCTTTCACCCTATTAGAGGGCTTCACTCTAGGCTGCAAGGGCCCATGGGCGTCCTGGGTGATCCCACGGACGTGTGACCCCTCCCTCACTCCTTCCCTCACAGATCCTCCTGCAGCAGCCACCTCAGTCTTTAGGGAAGGGAGCATAGTTCTCTCTCACTCGGTTCCAGCTCCTCCGAGGGGGCTCCAGCCTCTCTGCCCTCCGTCATGTGTCTGTGTGTCTCCCTGAGGATTTTTGTGCTGTTAGGCTATTTTCTGTTGGTATATGGTTGCTCCTTTTTGTTGTATGTTGGAGGGGAGAGAGTGCCTGGAAAGTTCACTCTGCCATGATGCTCCCAATGCAGCTTTTTAAAATGCTACATTATGACCTGTATGAAATGCTTCCTACTTCCTAATTACTTCAGCCAGCAAGGATCTCACCATGTTTTGAGAGAGGAGTCAGCCAACTTTTTCTGTAAAGGGACAGATTGTGAATGCTTTCAGCTTTGTCAATCACATAAAGTCTCTGTTATATATTCTTCTTCTCCTTTCTTTCTTCCTTTTTTTTAACACTTTAAAAATATAAAAACAATTCTTAGTTCTCTGGCTGCACAAAAACAGATCATGATCCAGATTTTGGCTGCAGGCCATAGATTGCTGACCCCTGAAAACTAAATGTGTTCAGCACTTTTCACCAGAAAACTCTGATGTTTATCACATGCCAGTCTGCTTCCTAGATGTTTATATAGTTTTTTTGCTTTTTTCTAAATTCTAAATTCCTTGAGAGAAGTGCACCACCTTATCTTTAGTGATTAAGAATAAGCATGGAATCAGAGGGCTCTGGGTTTTTATTCTGGCTCTTTACCAGTTACTAGCTGTGTAACTTTGGACAAATTCATTTATCTTCCCTAGTCTTTATTTCCTCAAATACAAAATAAGATTGAAAATAGTACCTATTATAAGGTAGTTAGTTTGTGTGATGCAGCTCTTAGGCTCTGTGAGAATAAAATGAGTTAATACATATAAAACAGTATATGGTACACCAATGTTCATAGCAGCATTATTCACAATAGTCAAAAGATGGAAACAACCCAAATGTTCACTGATGGATGAATGGATAAACATCCATCACTTTATTTATATTTATATTTTTAATTCTGACATATATTACAACATGGATGAACCTTGAAGACCTTATGCTAAGTGAAATAATTATTTTGAATTATTATAATTCAATAATTAAATTATGTCTCATTATTGAAATATATTATTCCACTTATGTGAGGTACTTAGTGTTATCAAATTCACAAAAATAAAAAGTGGAATGGTAGTTGCTCAGGACAGAGGGCTAGGGAGGAAAGAATGGAAAGTTACTGAGTTTCAGTTTGGGAAGACAAAAAAGTTCTACATATAGATTACGGTGATGTGATGAGTGCACAACAATGTGAATTGCTTAATGCCACTGATTTGTACCATTAAAAACAGTTAAAATGGTAAATTTTATGTTATGTATTTTTTTACCTCATAAAAAAATTAACGTATGATCTGACCCCAAATAGCTAATATTTATTGAGTGCTTCTAAAGCAAAAATAATAATTAGCAGTAGTAATAGTGGGAGTAAAACTGGTAGCTGAGCATGTTATGTTTTACAGCATCCAGCCCAGAGCTGTGCACAAAAGTAAATGCTAAATAATGTGTACTGATGGAGTTAAACACAAACCTCTGTAACAGGTACACTCAGAATAACACGTAAAACACCAGACAACGTTCTGTTGCCAAAGAAGTGTCAAACCCTGAAAGAGCTTGTTCAGTTAGGTTACAGTAGCCCAGGGGGTACATGTGATGTATAATTACTTTACATGGCCTGAATCCCTATGGTTTCATTTAAATTGGCTACTGCACTGCCAGTAGTGTGACGTTGGAAACTTAGACCAAATTTGACAGAAAAATCCTCAGAATAAGAGTAATGCATTCCTAACTCTCTGTCATTGACAATTATAATTTAGTTTTTAAAAATGGAAATATGACAGTCATATTATGAAGTGGTTATACCAGTTTTAAATTCCATATTAGTAATGAAATATGTTCTTTGTGCATTTTAACTAATTTTTGTAAGGTGTCCCAATCAACTGATGAATAGTTTTAGGACTGCTGCTATAATTTTCAACCTGGAGAGCTCTTCACTATTTTAATTGATACTTTACTGAAAATTAAAAGGCCAGTGTTATCTATCATTCTATAGTATGCTTTGTAAAACATCACCATTTGGGATTACTCCTTCCAGTGGAATATGTATATATATTTTCTGTTTACAGCTAGGACCATTCTTATAAATCCCTTTGATTTTTTTTTTTTTTAAAGATTTTATTTTTTTCCTTTTTCTCCCCAAAGCCCCCTGGTACATAGTTGTGTATTCTTCGTTGTGGGTTCTTCCAGTTGTGTCATGTGGGACGCTGCCCCAGCGTGGTCTGATGAGCAGTGCCATGACTGCGCCCAGGATTCGAACCAACGAAACACTGGGCCGCCTGCAGCGGAGCGCGCGAACTTAACCACTCGGCCACGGGGCCAGCCCCAAAATCCCTTTGATTTTTATGAATCTCAGTGGATGTAGCAATCTTCCTTTGTTTCAGAGTGTAGAATGTGAAAATGGGGATGACGATGCTGATGATGATAATGGTTGTGCTAATAATTCCTTGTATACCAGAGTTTTATTTTAGCTTTTAAAAAATTTGCCTGTCATCTGGCACAGAAACTACTTAAGTCAGATCTTTTACATCATAAAGCTAAAAGAGAAAAAAGCTATGTTCTATTTAAAAAGTATAGTATTATGAGATTTTAAAGATCATGGCTTTTCTTAACCTTATTGTTTTATTATGATCCCCAAAGTTACTGAGTTTCCAAGTTTGTTATTAAGAATTAGAAATATCCTGGGCATCATAGCTTCCATGAGGTTTTCATGTGTACTGTCTCAACACTGTCTCTTATCTGTTACAGAAGAGCTGTTGAAGATATTCTATAATTAGTTTAGATTGCTTGCAAAAATAGTTTTTATTTGTAATTTTCCCCAAACAAGAGTAAGGTATTTTATGTTTCAAGGTATTAATATATTTAATTGAGTTCATGCTATGGTTCAGGTACTTAAGAAATTAAGATAAATTAATGTAAAATATATTTTAGAAAAGAGATTGCAACAAGATAAGGGAAAAGGTCTGTGAAGTGCCCTGAGAAGGATGGGCTACTGAAGTGGAGGATGAGGGGGAGATCACTTGGTGACCTGGAGCCAAAGAAGAAGGCCCAAGTAACAGATTATTGATGTAACTTCTGACCTTCCACCCACATATCTTCTCCATCTTCTTATCAGAGTGCTCAGTGAAATAGATGGGTATTGTAAAGAGATATTTTGTTGTTTTGTAAACAACAAAATCCAAAAGTTGTGGTTCTTGAAAGCAGTATTAGTCAAAAATATGTTTTTTTTCACTTTTTATTAAGACTTTTTTTAGAGGAGTTTTAGGTTCACAG
>NW_027228558.1:0-40950 GCF_037783145.1 Equus przewalskii | reverse complement strand
GGTGATTTTGGCATGACCGGCAGGTGGTTCCAGCAAGCCCGGCAGGTGATTCCGAAGTGTTCCCCAACTGGTTGTGGCGTAGCCGGCAGGTGATTTTTGCGTGTCCGGCAGGTGGTTCTGGCGAGTCGAGCAGGTGGTTCCGGCGTGCTCGGCAGGTGCTTCCGGGGTCATTGGCACGTGGTTCTGGCATATCTGAGAGGTGGTTCCGGCATGCCCGGCAGGTGATTCCGGAGTGTTCGCCAAGTGTTTCCGGCGTAGCCGGCAGGTGATTTTGCATGTCCAGCGGTCGTTCCGGCGGGTCGAGCCGGTGGTTCCGGCGTGTCCGGCAGGTGGTTCCGGTCTGTCCGGCAGGTGGTTCTGTGGTGTCCGGCACGAGGTTCAGTCTGAGAGGCTGTGCCGGCATGCCCCTCACGTGATTCCGGCTTGTCCCCGAAGTGGTGCTGGTGTAGCGGGCAGGTGATTTTGGCGTGTCCGGCAGGTGGTTCAGGCGAGTTGAGCAGGTGCTTGCGACGTGCTCGGCAGGTGCTTCCGGCGTCTCCGGCACGTGTTTCTGGCACATCTGACTGGTGGTTCCGGCATGCCCAAAGGTTGATTCCGGTCTGTCCGGTAGGTGGTTCCGGCGTGCACGGCACGTGGTTCTGGTACGTCTCAGAGGTGGTTGCGTATGCCCAACGGGTGATTACAGACTGTCCGCCACGTGCTTCTGGCACGTCTGAGAGGTGGTTCCAACATGCCCGGCAGGTCATTTCGGAGAGTCGTCCAAGTGGTTCTGGCGTAGCCCGCAGGTGATTTTGGCGTGTCCGGCGGGTGGTTCCGCCGTGCTCGGCAGGTGGTTCAGGCATGGCCGTCACGTGGTTCCAGTCTGTCCAGGACGTGTTTCCAGCTTCTCCGGCAGGTGGTTCTGGTACGTCTGAGAGGTGGTTCCGCCATGGCTGGCAGGTGATCCCGGACTGTCCCCCAGGTGGTTCTGGCATAGCCAGCAGTTGATATTGGCCTGTCCGGCAGGTGGTTCCAGCGAGTCGAACAGGTGGCTCCGGCGTTCTTGGCAGGTGGTTCCGGTCTGTCCGGTAGGTGTTTCCGGCGTGTCCGGCACGTGCTTCCGGCACGTCTGAGAGGTGGTTCCGGCATGCGCGGCAGGTGATTCCGTAGTGTCCGCCAGGTGGTTCTTGCGTACCCGGCAGGTGATTTTGGCGTGTCCGGCAGGTGTTTCTGGCGAGTCGAGCAGGTGGCTCCGGCATGGTCGGCAGGTGCTTCCGGCGTCTCCGGCACTTGGTTCTGGTGTGTCTGAGAGCTGGTTCCGGCATGTCCGGCAGATGATTCCGGAGTGTCCGCCAAGTGGTTCTGGCATACCCAGCAGGTGATTTTGGCGTGTCAGGGAGGTGGTACCGGTGAGTCGAGCAGGTGTTTCCGGCGTGCTCAGCAGGTGGTTCAGGCGGTTCTGGCAGGTGGTATCCGTCTCTTCGGGGTGTGGTTCCAGCATCTCATGAACACGTTTCTGGCACGTCTGAGATGTGGTTCCAGCCGGCCCGACAGGTGTTTCCGCAGTGTCCGCCAAGCGGTTCTGGCGTAGTTGGCAGGTGATTTTGGCATGACTGGCAGGTGATTTCAAAGTGTTCACCAACTGGTTGTGGCGTAGCCGGCAGGTGATTTTTGCGTGATCGGCAGGTGGTTCTGGCGAGTCGAGCAGGTGGTTCCGGCGTGCTCGGCTGGTGCTTCCGGGGTCATTGGCACGGGGTTCTGGCATGTCTGAGAGGTGGTTCCTGCATGCCCGGCAAGTGATTCCGGAGTGTTCGCCAAGTGGTTCTGGCATAGTCGGCAGGTGATTTTGGCATGTCCGGCAGGTGGTTCAGGCGAGTTGAGCAGGTGGTTCCAACGTGCTTGGCAGGTGCTTCCGGCGTCTCCGGCACGTGTTTCTGTCACATCTGACAGGTGGTTCCGGCATGCCCGAAAGGTGATTCCGGTCTGTCCGGTAGGTGGTTCCAGCCTGCACGGCACGTGGTTCTGGTACGTCTCAGAGGTGGTTGCGCATGCCCAACAGGTGATTCCGGACTGTCCGCCACATGGTTCTGGCACGTCTGAGAGGTGGTTCCGGCATGCCCGGCAGGTCATCCCAGAGAGTCCTCCAAGTGGTTCTGGCATAACACGCAGGTGATTTTGGCGTGTCTGGCAGGTTGTTCCGTTGTGCTTGGCAGGTGGTTCAGGCTTGGCCGGCAGGTGGTTCCAGACTGTCCAGGACGTGTTTCCAGCTTCTCCGGCAGGTGGTTCTGGTACGTCTGAGAGGTGGTTCCGCCATGGCTGGCAGGTGATTCCGGACCGTCCCCCAGGTGGTTCTGGCATAGCCAGCAGTTGATATGGGCCTGTCCGGCAGGCAGTTCCAGCGAGTCGAACAGGTGGCTCCGGCGTGCTCTGCAGGTGGTTCCGGTCTGTCCGGTAGGTGATTCCGGCGTGTCCGGCACGTGCTTCCGGCACGTCTGAGAGGTGGTTCCGGCATGCGCGACAGGTGGTTTCGGAGTGTCCGCCAGGTGGTTCTGGCGTACCCGGCAGGTGATTTTGGCGTGTCCGGCAGGTGTTTCTGGCGAGTCGAGCAGGTGGCTCCGGCATGCTCGGCAGGTGCTTCCGGCGTCTCCGGCACGTGGTTCTGGTGTGTCTGAGAGCTGGTTCCGGCATGTCCGGCAGATGATTCCGGAGTGTCCGCCAAGTGGTTCTGGCATACCCGGCTGGTGATTTGGGCATGTCAGGTAGGTGGTTCCGGCGAGTCGAGCAGGTGGCTCCGGCGTGCTCGGCACGTTGTTCAGACGGGTCTGACATGTGTTTTCCGTCTGTTCGGGGTGTGGTTCCAGCATCTCATGCACATGGTTCTGGCACGTCTGAGATGTGGTTCCGGCCGGCCCGACAGGTGTTTCCACAGTGTCCGCCAAGTGGTACTGGCATAGTTGGCAGGTGATTTTGGCATGACCGGCAGGTGGTTCCAGCAAGCCCGGCAGGTGATTCCGAAGTGTTCCCCAACTGGTTGTGGCGTAGCCGGCAGGTGATTTTTGCGTGTCCGGCAGGTGGTTCTGGCGAGTCGAGCAGGTGGTTCTGGCGTGCTCGGCAGGTGCTTGCGGGGTCATTGGCACGTGGTTCTGGCATATCTGAGAGGTGGTTCCGGCATGCCCGGCAGGTGATTCCGGAGTGTTCGCCAAGTGTTTCCGGCGTAGCCGGCAGGTGATTTTGCATGTCCAGCGGTCGTTCCGGCGGGTCGAGCCGGTGGTTCCGGCGTCCGGCAGGTGGTTCCGGTCTGTCCGGCAGGTGGTTCTGTGGTGTCCGGCACGAGGTTCAGTCTGAGAGGCTGCGCCGGCATGCCCCTCACGTGATTCCGGCTTTTCCCCGAAATGGTGCTGGTGTAGCGGGCAGGTGATTTTGGCGTGTCCGGCAGGTGGTTCAGGCGAGTTGAGCAGGTGCTTGCGACGTGCTCGGCAGGTGCTTCCGGCGTCTCCGGCACGTGTTTCTGGCACATCTGACTGGTGGTTCCGGCATGCCCAAAAGTTGATTCCGGTCTGTCCGGTAGGTGGTTCCGGCGTGCACGGCACGTGGTTCTGGTACGTCTCAGAGGTGGTTGCGTATGCCCAACAGGTGATTCCGGACTGTCTGCCACGTGCTTCTGGCACGTCTGAGAGGTGGTTCCAACATGCCCGGCAGGTCATTTCGGAGAGTCGTCCAAGTGGTTCTGGCGTAGCCCGCAGGTGATTTTGGCGTGTCCGGCAGGTGGTTCCGCCGTGCTCGGCAGGTGGTTCAGGCATGGCCGTCACGTGGTTCCAGTCTGTCCAGGACGTGTTTCCAGCTTCTCCGGCATGTGGTTCTGGTACGTCTGAGAGGTGGTTCCGCCATGGCTGGCAGGTGATTCCGGACCGTCCCCCAGGTGGTTCTGGCATAGCCAGGAGTTAATATTGGCCTGTCCGGCAGGTGGTTCCAGCGAGTCGAACAGGTGGCTCCGGCGTGCTCGGCAGGTGGTTCAGGCGGGTCTGGCAGGTGGTTTCGGTCTGTTCGGGGTGTGGTTCCGGCATCTCATGCACATGGTTCTGGCACGTCTGAGAGGTGGTTCCGGCCGGCCCGACAGGTGTTTCCATGGTGTTCGCCAAGTGGTTCTGGCATAGCTGGCAGGTGATGTTGGCGTGACCGCCAGGTGGTTCCAGCCAGCCCTGCAGGTCATTCCGAAGTGTTCACCAAATGGTTGTGGCGTAGCCGGCAGGTGATTTTGGCGTGTCCAGCATGTGGTTTTGGCGAGTCGAGCAGGTGGTTCTGGCGTACTCGGCAGGTGCTTCCGGTGTCATTGGCATGTGGTTCGGGCATGTCTGAGAGGTGGTTCCGCCATGCCCGACAGGTGATTCCCGAGTGTTCGCCAAGTGGTTCTGCCGTAGCCGGCAGGTGATTTTGCATGTCCGGCAATGGTTCCGGCGATTCGAGCCGGTGGTTCCGGCGTGTCAGGCAGGTGGTTCCGGTCTGTCCAGCATGTGGGTCTGGGGTGTCCGGCACGAGGTTCTGGCACGTCTGAGAGGTTGTGTCGGCATGCACTTCACGTGATTCCGGCTTGTCCACCAAGCGGTTCTGGTGTAGCGGGCAGCTGATTTTGGCGTGTCCGGCAGGTGGGACCGGTGAGTCAAACAGGTGGTTCTGGCGAGTGTTTCCTGTGTTTCCGGTCTGTCCGGGAGATGGTTCCGGCCTGTCCGGCACGTGCTTCTGGCACTTTGGAGAGGTTGTGCTGGCATGCCCGGCAGGTGATCCTGGAGTGTCCGCCAAGTGTTTCTGGCGTAGCCGGCAGCTGATTTTGGCCTGTCCGGCAGGTGGTTCTGGGGAGTGGATCAGGTGGTTCCGGTATACTCGGCAGGTGGTTGAGGCGTGTCCGGCTCATGGTTCTGGCACGTCTGAGAGGTGGTTCCGGCATGCCTCTCAGGTGATCACGGAGAGTCCTCCAAGTGGTTCTGGCGTACCCCGCAGGTGTTTCTGATGTGTCCGGCTGGTGGCTCTGGTGAGTCGAGCAGGTGGCTCCGGCGTGCTCGGCAGGTGGTTCCGGCAGGTCCGGCAGGTGTTTGCCGTCTGTCCATGATGTGGTTCCGGCATGCCCGCAAGTTGATTCTGGAGTGTCCACCAAGTGGTTTTGGCGTAGCCGGCATATGATTTTGGCCTGTGAGGCAGGTGGTTCCAGCATGTCTAGCAGGTGGTTCCGGCGAGCTCGGCAGGTGCTTCTGGTCTCTTCGGCGCGTTGTTGTGGCACGTCTGAGAGATGTTTCCGGCAAGCCCGGGAGGTGATTCCGGAGTGTCCGGCATGTGGTTCTGGCACCTCTGAGAGGTGGTTCCGGCATGTCCGGCAGGTGATTCCGGAGTCTCCGGCATGTGGTTCTGGCACCTCTGAGAGGTGGTTCCGGCATGCCCGGCAGGTGGTTCCGGAGTGTCTGCCGAGTGGTTCTGGCGTAGCCGGCAGGTGATTCTGGCGTGTCCAGCAGGTGGTTCTGGGGAGTGGATCAGGTGGTTCCGGCATACTTGGCAGGTGGTACCGGCGTGTCCGGAACATGGTTCTGGCAAGTCTGAGAGGTGGTTCCGGCATGCCCGGCAGGTGATTCCCGAGTGTTCGCCAAGTGGTTCTGCCGTAGCCGGCAGGTGATTTTGCATGTTCGGCAATGGTTCCGGCGAGTCGAGCCGGTGGTTCCGGCGTGTCCGGCAGGTGGTTCCGGTCTGTCCAGCAGGTGGTTCTGGGGTGTCCGGCACGAGGTTCTGGCACGTCTGAGAGGTTGTGTCGGCATGCACGTGACGTGATTCCGGCTTGTCCACCAAGTGGTTCCGGTGCAGCGGGCAGGTGATTTTGGCGTGTCCGGCAGGTGGGACCGGTGAGTCAAGCAGGTGGTTCCGGCGAGTGTTTCCTGTGTTTCCGGTCTGTCCGGGAGATGGTTCCGGCTTGTCCATCACGTGCTTCTGGCACTTCGGAGAGGTTGTGCTGGCATGCCCGGCAGGTGATTCTGGAGTGTCCGCCAAGTGGTTCTGGCGTAGCCGGCAGGTCATTTTGGAGTGTCCGGCAGCTGGTTCCGCGGAGTGGATCAGGAACTTCCAGAATTCTCGGCAGGTGCTACCGCCGTCTCCTGCATGTGGCTGTGGCACCTCTGAGAGGTGGTTAAAGCATGCCCGGCCGGTGATTCCGGAGTGCCCGACAAGTGGTTGTGGCATAGCCGGCTGGTGATTCTGGCGTGTCCGGCAGGTGGTTCTGGCGAGTCAAGCAGGTGGTCCCGGCGTGTCCGGCAGGTGGTTACGGTCTGCCCTGGAGGTGGTTCCAGAGTGTCTGCCGAGCGGTTCTGGCGTAGCCGGCAGGTGATTTTGGCGTGTCCAGCAGGTGGTTCTGGGGAGTGGAGCAGGTGGTTCCGGCATACTAGTCAGGTGGTTGCGGCGTGTCCGGAACATGGTTCTGGCACATCTGAGAGATGGTTCCGGCATGCCCGGCAGGTGATTCCGGAGTCTACGGCATGTGGTTCTGGCACCTCTGAGAGCTGGTTCCGGCATGCCCGGCAGGTGATTCCGGAGTGTTCGCCAAGTGGTTCTGGCATAGCCGGCAGGTGATTCTGGCGTGTCCAGCAGGTGGTTCTGGGGAGTGGACCAGGTGGTTCCGGCATACTCGGCAGGTGGTACCGGCGTGTCCGGAACATGGTTCTGGCAAGTCTGAGCGGTGGTTCCGGCATGCCCGGAAGGTCATTCCGGAGTGTTCACCAAGTGGTTCTGGCGTAGCCGGCAGGTGATTTTGCATGTCCGGCGGTGGTTCGGGCGAGTCGAGACGGCGGTTCCGGCGTGTCCGGCAGGTGGTTCCGGTCTGTCCAGCAGGTGGTTCTGGCGTGTCCGGCACGAGGTTCTGGCACGTCTGAGAGCTGGTTCCGGCATGCCCGACAGGTGATTCCGGAGTGTCCGCCACGTGGTTCTGGCGTACCCGGCAGGTGATTTTGGCGTGTCTGGCAGGTGTTCCCTGCCAGTTGAGCATGTGGCTCAGGCATGCTCAGCAGGTGCTTCCGGCGTGTCCGGCATGTGGTTCTGGTGTGTCTGAGAGCTGGTTCCGGCATGTCCGGCAGATGATTCCGGAGTGTCCACCAAGTGGCTCTGGCATACCCGGCAGGTGATTTTGGCGTGTCAGGTAGGTGGTTCCGGCGAGTCGAGTAGGTGGTTCCGGCGTGCTCGGCAGGTGGTTCAGGCGGGTCTGAGAGGTGGTTCCGGCCGGCCCGACAGGTGTTTCCATGGTGTTCGCCAAGTGGTTCTGGCATAGCTGGCAGGTGATGTTGGCGTGACCGGCAGGTGGTTCCAGCCAGCCCGGCAGGTCATTCCGAAGTGTTCACCAAATGGTTGTGGCGTAGCCGGCAGGTGATTTTGGCGTGTCCAGCAGGTGGTTTTGGCGAGTCGAGCAGGTGGCTCTGGCGTGCTCGGCAGGTGCTTCCGGTGTCATTGGCATGTGGTTCGGGCATGTCTGAGAGGTGGTTCCGCCATGCCGGCAGGTGATTCCCGAGTGTTCGCCAAGTGGTTCTGCCGTAGCCGGCAGGTGATTTTGCATGTCCGGCAATGGTTCCGGCGAGTCGAGCCGGTGGTTCCGGCGTGTCCCTCAGGTGGTTCCGGTCTGTCCAGAATGTGGTTCTGGTGTGTCCGGCACGAGGTTCTGGCACGTCTGAGAGGTTGTGTCGGCATGCACTTCACGTGATTCCGGCTTGTCCACCAAGCGGTTCTGGTGTAGCGGGCAGGTGATTTTGGCGTGTCCGGCAGGTGGGACCGGTGAGTCAAGCAGGTGGTTCTGGCAAGTGTTTCCTGTGTTTCCGGTCTGTCCGGGAGATGGTTCCGGCCTGTCCGGCACGTGCTTCTGGCACTTCGGAGAGGTTGTGCTGGCATGCCCGGCAGGTGATCCTGGAGTGTCCGCCAAGTGGTTCTGGCGTAGCTTGCCGGTGATTTTGGCGTGTCCGGCAGGTGGTTCTGGGGAGTGGATCAGGAACTTCCGCCATTCTCCCCAGGTGCTACCGCCGTCTCCTGCATGTGGCTGTGGCACCTCTGAGCGTGGTTCCAGCATGCCCGACAGGTGATTCCGTAGTGTCCGACAACTGGTTGTGGCGTAGCCGGCTGGTGATTCTGGCGTGTCCGGCAGGTGGTTCTGGCGAGTCAAGCAGGTGGTCCCGGCGTGTCCAGCAGGTGGTTCCAGTCTGTCCTGGAGGTGGTTCCGGAGAGTCTGCCGAGTGGTTCTGGCGTAGCCGGGGGGTGATTTTGGCACGTCGAGCAGTTGGTTCTGTGGAGTGGAGCAGGTGGTTCCAGCATACTCGGCAGTTGGTTGCGGCGTGTCCGACACATGGTTCTGGCACGTCAGAGAGGTGGTTCCGGCATGCCCGGCAGGTGATCCCGGAGAGTCCTCCAAGTGGTTCTGGCGTACCCCGCGGGTGTTTCTGATGTGTCCGGCTGGAGGCTCTGGTGAGTCGAGCAGGTGTTTCCGGCGTGCTCGGCAGGTGGTTGCGGCAGGTCCGGCAGGTGTTTGCCGTCTGTCCATGACGTGGTTCCGGCATGCCCGCAAGGTGATTCTGGAGTCTCCACCAAGTGGTTTTGGCTTAGCCGGCATATGATTTTGGCCTGTGAGGCAGGTGGTTCCGGCATGTCTAGCAGGTGGTTCTGGCAAGCTCGGCAGGTGCTTCTGGTCTCTTCGGCACGTGGTTGTGGCACGTCTGAGAGATGGTTCCGGCACGCCCTTCAGATGATTCCGGAGTTTCCGGCATGTGGTTCTGGCACATCTCAGAGGTGGTTCCGGAATGCCTGACATGTGATTCCGGAGTGTCTGCCGAGTGGTTCTTGCATAGCCGGCAGGTGATTTTGGCGTGTCCAGCAGGTGGTTCCGGTCTGTCCTGGAGGTGGTTCCGGAGTGTCTGCCGAGTGGTTCTGGCGTAGCCGGCAGGTGATTTTGGCGTGTCCAGCAGGTGTTTCCGGCGAGCTCGGCAGGTGGTACCGGCGTGTCCGGAAGATGGTTCTGGCACGTCTGAGAGATGGTTCAGGCATGCCCGGCAGGTGATTCCGGAGTGTCCGGCATGTGGTTCTGGCACCTCTGAGAGGTGGTTCCGGCATGCCCGGCAGGTGGTTCCGGAGTGTCTGCCGAGTGGTTCTGGCCTAGCCGGCAGGTGATTCTGGCGTGTGCAGCAGGTGGTTCTGGGGAGTGGATCAGGTGGTTCCGGCATACTCGGCAGGTGGTACCGGCGTGTCTGGAACATAGTTCTGGCAAGTCTGAGAGGTGGTTCCCGCATGCCCGGAAGGTGATTCCGGAGTGTTCGCCAAGTGGTTCTGGCATAGCCGGCAGGTGATTTTTCATGTCCGGCGTTGGTTCCGGCAAGTAGAGCCGGTGGTTCCGGCGTGTCCGGACGGTGGTTCCGGTCTGTCCGGCAGGTGGTTCTGGCGTGTCCGGCACGAGGTTCTGGCACGTCTGAGAGGTGGTTCCGGCATGCGCGGCAGTTGATTCCGGAGTGTCCGCCACGTGGTTCTGGCGTAGCCGGCAGGTGATTTTGCATGTCCGGCGGTGGTTCGGGCGAGTCGAGCCGGCGGATCCGGCGTGTCCGGCAGGTGGTTCCGGTCTGTCCGGCAGGTGGTTCTGGCGTGTCCGGCACGAGGTTCTGGCACGTCTGAGAGGTGGTTCCGGCATGACCAACAGGTGATTCCGGAGTGTCCGCCACGTGGTTCTGGCGTACCCGGCAGGTGATTTTGGCGTGTCTGGCAGGTGTTTCTTGCAAGTCGAGCATGTGGCTCAGGCATGCTCAGCAGGTGCTTCCGGCGTGTCCAGCACGTGGTTCTGGTGTGTCTGAGAGCTGGTTCTGGCATGTCCAGCAGATGATTCCGGAGTGTCCACCAAGTGGCTCTGGCATACCCGGCAGGTGATTTTGGCGTGTCAGGTAGGTGGTTCCGGCGAGTCGAGTAGGTGGTTCCGGTGTGCTCGGCAGGTGGTTCAGGCGGGTCTGGCAGGTGGTTTCGGTCTGTTCGGGGTGTGGTTCCGGCATCTCAGGCACATGGTTCTGGCACGTCTGAGAGGTGGTTCCGGCCGGCCCGACAGGTGTTTCCATGGTGTTCGCCAAGTGGTTCTGGCATAGCTGGCAGGTGATGTTGGCGTGACCGGCAGGTGGTTCCAGCCAGCCCGGCAGGTCATTCCGAAGTGTTCACCAAATGGTTGTGGCGTAGCCGGCAGGTGATTTTGGCGTGTCCAGCAGGTGGTTTTGGCGAGTCGAGCAGGTGGCTCTGGCGTGCTCGGCAGGTGCTTCCGGTGTCATTGGCATGTGGTTCGGGCACGTCTGAGAGGTGGTACCAACATGCCCGGCAGGTCATTTCGGAGAGTCGTCCAAGTGGTTCTGGCGTAGCCCGCAGGTGATTTTGGCGTGTCCGGCAGGTGGTTCCGCCGTGCTCGGCAGGTCGTTCAGGCATGGCCGTCACGTGGTTCCAGTCTGTCCAGGAAGTGTTTCCAGCTTCTCCGGCAGGTGGTTCTGGTACGTCTGAGAGGTGGTTCCGCCATGGCTGGCAGGTGATCCCGGACTGTCCCCCAGGTGGTTCTGGCATAGCCAGCAGTTGATATTGGCCTGTCCGGCAGGTGGTTCCAGCGAGTCGAACAGGTGGCTCCGGCGTTCTTGGCAGGTGGTTCCGGTCTGTCCGGTAGGTGTTTCCGGCGTGTCCGGCACGTGCTTCCGGCACGTCTGAGAGGTGGTTCCGGCATGCGCGGCAGGTGATTCCGTCGTGTCCGCCAGGTGGTTCTGGCATACACGGCAGGTGATTTTGGCGTGTCCGGCAGGTGTTTCTGGCGAGTCGAGCAGGTGGCTCCGGCATGCTCGGCAGGTGCTTCCGGCGTCTCCGGCACTTGGTTCTGGTGTGTCTGAGAGCTGGTTCTGGCATGTCCGGCAGATGATTCCGGAGTGTCCGCCAAGTGGTTCTGGCATACCCAGCAGGTGATTTTGGCGTGTCAGGGAGGTGGTACCGGTGAGTCGAGCAGGTGGTTCCGGCGTGCTCAGCAGGTGGTTCAGGCGGGTCTGGCAGGTGGTATCCGTCTGTTCGGGGTGTGGTTCCAGCATCTCATGAACACGTTTCTGGCACGTCTGAGATGTGGTTCCAGCCGGCCCGACAGGTGTTTCCGCAGTGTCCGCCAAGCGGTTCTGGCGTAGTTGGCAGGTGATTTTGGCATGACTGGCAGGTGGTTCCAGCAAGCCTGGCAGGTGATTCCAAAGTGTTCACCAACTGGTTGTGGCGTAGCCGGCAGGTGATTTTTGCGTGATCGGCAGGTGGTTCTGGCGAGTCGAGCAGGTGGTTCCGGCGTGCTCGGCTGGTGCTTCCGGGGTCATTGGCACGGGGTTCTGGCATGTCTGAGAGGTGGTTCCTGCATGCCCGGCAAGTGATTCCGGAGTGTTCGCCAAGTGGTTCTGGCATAGTCGGCAGGTGATTTTGGCATGTCCGGCAGGTGGTTCAGGCGAGTTGAGCAGGTGGTTCCAACGTGCTTGGCAGGTGCTTCCGGCGTCTCCGGCACGTGTTTCTGGCACATCTGACAGGTGGTTCCGGCATGCCCGAAAGGTGATTCCGGTCTGTCCCTTAGGTGGTTCCAGCCTGCACGGCATGTGGTTCTGGTACGTCGCAGAGGTGGTTGCGCATGCCCAACAGCTGATTCCGGACTGTCCGCCACATGGTTCTGGCACGTCTGAGAGGTGGTTCCGGCATGCCCGGCAGGTCATCCCAGAGAGTCCTCCAAGTGGTTCTGGCATAACACGCAGGTGATTTTGGCGTGTCTGGCAGGTTGTTCCGTTGTGCTTGGCAGGTGGTTCAGGCTTGGCCGGCAGGTGGTTCCAGACTGTCCAGGACGTGTTTCCAGCTTCTCCGGCAGGTGGTTCTGGTACGTCTGAGAGGTGGTTCCGCCATGGCTGGCAGGTGATTCCGGACCGTCCCCCAGGTGGTTCTGGCATAGCCAGCATTTGATATGGGCCTGTCCGGCAGGCAGTTCCAGCGAGTCGAACAGGTGGCTCCGGCGTGCTCTGCAGGTGGTTCCGGTCTGTCCGCTGGGTGATTCCGGCGTGTCCGGCACGTGCTTCCGGCACGTCTGAGAGGTGGTTCCGGCATGCGCGACAGGTGGTTTCGGAGTGTCCGCCAGGTGGTTCTGGCGTACCCGGCAGGTGATTTTGGCGTGTCCGGCAGGTGTTTCTGGCGAGTCGAGCAGGTGGCTCCGGCATGCTCGGCAGGTGCTTCCGGCGTCTCCGGCACGTGGTTCTGGTGTGTCTGAGAGCTGGTTCCGGCATGTCCGGCAGATGATTCCGGAGTGTCCGCCAAGTGGTTCTGGCATACCCGGCTGGTGATTTGGGCATGTCAGGTAGGTGGTTCCGGCGAGTCGAGCAGGTGGCTCCGGCGTGCTCGGCACGTTGTTCAGACGGGTCTGACATGTGTTTTCCGTCTGTTCGGGGTGTGGTTCCAGCATCTCATGCACATGGTTCTGGCACGTCTGAGATGTGGTTCCGGCCGGCCCGACAGGTGTTTCCACAGTGTCCGCCAAGTGGTACTGGCATAGTTGGCAGGTGATTTTGGCATGACCGGCAGGTGGTTCCAGCAAGCCCGGCAGGTGATTCCGAAGTGTTCCCCAACTGGTTGTGGCGTAGCCGGCAGGTGATTTTTGCGTGTCCGGCAGGTGGTTCTGGCGAGTCGAGCAGGTGGTTCCGGCGTGCTCGGCAGGTGCTTCCGGGGTCATTGGCACGTGGTTCTGGCATATCTGAGAGGTGGTTCCGGCATGCCCGGCAGGTGATTCCTGAGTGTCCGGCATGTGGTTCCGGCACCCGGAGAGGTGGTTTCAGCATGCCCGGCGGTCGTTCCGGAGTGTCTGCCGGTGGTTCTGGCGTAGCCGGCAGGTGATTCTGGTGTGTCCGGCAGGTGGTTCTGGAGAGTCCAGCAGGTGGTTCCGGCGTGTCCGGCAGGTGGTTCCGGTCTGTCCTGGAGGTGGTTCCGGAGTGTCCGCCGAGTGGTTCTGGTGTAGCCGGCAGGTGATTTTGGCGTGTCCAGCAGGTGGTTCTGGGGAGTGGAGCAGGTGGTTCTGGCATACTCGGCAGGTGGTTGCGGCGTGTCCGGCACGTGGTTCTGGCACGTCTGAGAGGTGGTTCCGGCATGCCAGGCAGGTGATTCCGGAGTGTCCGCCAAGTGGTTCTGGCGTACCCCACGGGTGTTTATGATGTGTCCAGCAGGTTGTTCTGGTGAGTCGAGCAGGTGGTTCCGGCATGCTCGGCAGGTGGTTCCGGCAGATCCGGCTGGTGTTTGCCATCTGTCCATGACGTGGTTCTGGCATGCACGCAAGGTGATTCCGGAGTGTCCACCAAGTGGTTCTGGCGTAGCCGGCAGATGATTTTGGCCTGTGAGGCAGGTGGTTCCGGCATGTCCAGCAGGTGGTTCCGGCGAGCTCGGCAGGTGCTTCTGGTCTCTCGGCACGTGGTTGTGGCACGTCTGAGAGATGGTTCCGGCACGCCCGGCAGGTGATTCCGGAGTGTCCGGCATGTGGTTCTGGCACCTCTGAGAGATGGTTCCGGCATGCCCGGCAGGTGATTCCTGAGTCTCCGGCATGTGGTTCTGGCACCTCTGAGAGGTGGTTCCGGCATGCCAGGCAGGTGGTTCCAGAGTGTCAGCCAAGTGGTTCTGGCATAGCCGGCAGGTGATTCTGGCGTGTCCAGCAGGTGGTTCTGGGGAGTGGATCAGGTGGTTCCGGCATACTCGGCAGGTGGTACTGGCGTGTCCGGCACATGGTTCTGGCAAGTCTGAGAGGTGGTTCCGGCATGCCCGGCAGGTGATTCCCGAGTGTTCGCCAAGTGGTTCTGCCGTAGCCGGCAGGTGATTTTGCATGTCCGGCAATGGTTCCGGCGAGTCGAGCTGGTGGTTCCGGCGTGTCAGGCAGGTGGTTCCGGTCTGTCCAGCATGTGGGTCTGGGGTGTCCGGCACGAGGTTCTGGCACGTCTGAGAGGTTGTGTCGGCATGCACTTCACATGATTCCGGCTTGTCCACCACGCGGTTCTGGTGTAGCGGGCAGGTGATTTTGGTGTGTCCGGCATGTGGGACCGGTGAGTCCAACAGGTGGTTCTGGCGAGTGTTTCCTGTGTTTCCGGTCTGTCCCGGAGATGGTTCCGGCCTGTCCGGCACGTGCTTCTGGCACTTTGGAGAGGTTGTGCTGGCATGCCCGGCAGGTGATCCTGGAGTGTCCGCCAAGTGTTTCTGGCGTAGCCGGCAGCTGATTTTGGCGTGTCCGGCAGGTGGTTCTGGGGAGTGGATCAGGTGCTTCCGGTATACTCGGCAGGTGGTTGAGGCGTGTCCGGCTCATGGTTCTGGCACGTCTGAGAGGTGGTTCCAGCATGCCTCTCAGGTGATCACGGAGAGTCCTCCAAGTGGTTCTGGCGTACCCCGCAGGTGTTTCTGATGTGTCCGGCTGGTGGCTCTGGTGAGTCGAGCAGGTGGTTCCGGCGTGCTCGTCAGGTGGTTCCGGCAGGTCCGGCAGGTGTTTGCCGTCTGTCCATGACGTGGTTCCGGCATGCCCGCAAGTTGATTCTGGAGTGTCCACCAAGTGGTTTTGGCGTTGCCCGCATATGATTTTGTCCTGTGAGGCAGGTGGTTCCAGCATGTCTAGCAGGTGGTTCCGGCGAGCTCGGCAGGTGCTTCTGGTATCTTCGGCACGTGGTTGTGGCACGTCTGAGAGATGGTTCCGGCAAGCCCGGGAGGTGATTCCGGAGTGTCCGGCATGTGGTTCTGGCACCTCTGAGAGGTGGTTCCGGCATGCCCGGCAGGTGATTCCTGAGTCTCCGGCATGTGGTTCTGGCACCTCTGAGAGGTGGTTCCGGCATGCCCGGCAGGTGGTTCCGGAGTGTCTGCCGAGTGGTTCTGGCATAGCCGGCAGCTGATTCTGGCGGGTCCAGCAGGTGGTTCTGGGGAGTGGAGCAGGTGGTTCCGGCATACTCGGCAGGTGGTACCGGCGTGTCCGGAACATGGTTCTGGCAAGTCTGAGAGGTGGTTCCGGCATGCCCGGAAGGTGATTCCGGAGTGTTCACCAAGTGGTTCTGGCGTAGCCGGCAGGTGATTTTGCATGTCCGGCGGTGGTTCCGGCGAGTCGAGCTGGTTGTTCTGGCATGTCCGGCAGATGATTCCGGAGTGTCCACCAAGTGGCTCTGGCATACCCGGCAGGTGATTTTGGCGTGTCAGGTAGGTGGTTCCGGCGAGTCAAGTAGGTGGTTCCGGCGTGCTCGGCAGGTGGTTCAGGCGGGTGTGGCAGGTGGTTTCGGTCTGTTCGGGGTGTGGTTCCGGCGTCTCAGGCACATGGTTCTGGCACGTCTGAGAGGTGGTTCCGGCCGGCCCGACAGGTGTTTCCATGGTGTTCGCCAAGTGGTTCAGGCATAGCTGGCAGGTGATGTTGGCGTGACCGGCAGGTGGTTCCAGCCAGCCCGGCAGGTGATTCCGAAGTGTTCACCAAATGGTTGTGGTGTAGCCGGCAGGTGATTTTGGCATGTCCGGCAGGTGTTTCTGGGGAGTGGATCAGGAACTTCCGGCATTCTCGGCAGGTGCTACCGCCGTCTCCTGCATGTGGCTGTGGCACCACTGAGAGGTGGTTCCAGCATGCCCGGCAGGTGATTCCGGAGTGTCCGACAAGTGGTTGTGGCGTAGCCGGCTGGTGATTCTGGCGTGTCCGGCAGGTGGTTCTGGCGAGTCAAGCAGGTGGTCCCGGCGTGTCCGGCAGGTGGTTCCGGTCTGTCCTGGATGTGGTTCCGGAGTGTCTGCCGAGTGGTTCTGGCGTAGCCGGCAGGTGATTTTGGCATGTTCAGCAGGTGGTTCTGGGGAGTGGAGCAGGTGGTTCCGGCATACTCGGCTGGTGGTTGCGGCGTGTCCGGCACATGGTTCTGGCACGTCTGAGAGGTGGTTCCGGCATGCCCGGCAGGTGATCCCGGAGTGTCCGGCATGTGGTTCTGGCACCTCTGAGAGGTGGTTCCGGAATGCCAGACATGTGATTCCGGAGTGTCTGCCGAGTGGTTCTGGTGTAGCCGGCAGGTGATTTTGGCGTGTCCAGCAGGTGGTTCCGGCGAGCTCGGCAGGTGGTACCGGCGTGTCCGGAACATGGTTCTGGCACATCTGAGAGATGGTTCCGGCATGGCCGTCAGGTGATTCCGGAGTCTCCGGCACATGGTTCTGGCACGTCTGAGAGGTGGTTCCGGCATGCCCGGCAGGTGATCCCGGAGAGTCCTCAAAGTGGTTCTGGCATACCCCGCAGGTGTTTCTGATTTGTCCGGCAGGTGGCTCTGGTGAGTCGAGCAGGTGGTTCCGGCGTGTTCAGCAGGTGGTTCCGGCAGGCCCGGCAGGTGTTTGCCGTCTGTCCATGACGTGGTTCCGACATGCCCGCAAGGTCATTCTGGAGTGTCCACCAAGTGGTTTTGACGTAGCCGGCATATGATTTTGGCCTGTGAGGCAGGTGGTTCCAGCATGTCCAGCAGGTGCTTCCGGCGAGCTCGGCAGGTGCTTCTGGTCTCTTCGGCACGTGGTTGTGGCACGTCTGAGAGATGGTTCCGGCACGCCCGGCAGGTGATTCCGGAGTGTCCGGCATGTGGTTCTGGCACCTCTGAGAGGTGGTTCCAGCATGCCCGGCAGGTGATTCCGGAGTGTCCGGCATGTGGTTCTGGCACCTCTGAGAGGTGGTTCCGGAATGCCTGACATGTGATTCCGGAGTGTCTGCCGAGTGGTTCTTGCATAGCCGGCAGCTGATTCTGGCGTTTCCAGCAGGTGGTTCTGTGGAGTTGATCAGGTGTTTCCGGCATACTCGGCAGGTGGTACCGGCGTGTCCGGAACATGGTTCTGGCAAGTCTGAGAGGTGGTTCCGGCATGCCCGGCAGGTGATTCCCGAGTGTTCGCCAAGTGGTTCTGGCATAGCCGGCAGGTGATTTTGCATGTCCGGCGGTGGTTCCGGCGAGTCGAGCCGGTGGTTCCGGCGTGTCAGGCAGGTGGTTCCGGTCTGTCCGGCAGGTGGTTCTGGCGTGTCCGGCACGAGGTTCTGGCACGTCTGAGAGGTGGTTCCGGCATGACCGACAGGTGATTCCTGAGTGTCCGAAACGTGGTTCTGGCGTACCCGGCAGGTGATTTTGGCGTGTCTGGCAGGTGTGTTTTGCAAGTCGAGCATGTGGCTCAGGCATGCTCAGCAGGTGCTTCCGGCGTGTCCAGCACGTGGTTCTGGTGTGTCTGAGAGCTGGTTCTGGCATGTCCGGCAGATGATGCCGGAGTGTCCACCAAGTGGCTCTGGCATACCCGGCAGGTGATTTTGGTGTGTCAGGTAGGTGGTTCCGGTGAGTCGAGTAGGTGGTTCCGGCGTGCTCAGCAGGTGGTTCAGGCGGGTCTGGCAGGTGGTTTCGGTCTGTTCGGGGTGTGGTTCCGGCATCTCAGGCACATGGTTCTGGCACGTCTGAGAGGTGGTTCCGGCCGGCCCGACAGGTGTTTCCATGATGTTCGCCAAGTGGTTCAGGCATAGCTGGCAGGTGATGTTGGCGTGACCGGCAGGTGGTTCCAGCCAGCCCGGCAGGTGATTCCGAAGTGTTCACCAAATGGTTGTGGCATAGCCGGCAGGTGATTTTGGCGTGTCTAGCAGGTGGTTTTGGCGAGTCGAGCTGGTGGTTCTGGCGTGCTCGGCAGGTGCTTCTGGCGTCATTGGCATGTGGTTCCGGCATGTCTGAGAGGTGGTTCCGCCATGCCCGGCAGGTGATTCCCGAGTGTTCGCCAAGTGGTTCTGCCGTAGCCGGCAGGTGATTTTGCATGTCCGGCAATGGTTCCGGCGAGTCGAGCCGGTGGTTCAGGCATGTCTTTCAGGTGGTTTCGGTCTGTTCGGGGTGTGGTTCCGGCATCTCAGGCACATGGTTCTGGCTTGTCTGAGAGGTGTTTCCGGCCGAGCAGACAGGTGTTTCCGGAGTGTCCAGCAAGTGGTTCTTGCATAGCTGGCAGGTGATGGTGGCATGAGAGGCTGGTGGTTCCAGCCAGCCCGGCAGGTGATTCCAAAGTGTTCAGCAACTGGTTGTGGCGTAGCCGGCAGGTGATTTTCGCGTGTCTGGCAGGTCTTTCTGGCGAGTCGAGCAGGTGGTTCCACCTTCCTCGGCAGGTGCTTCCGGTGTCATTGACATGTGGTTCTGGCATGTCTGAGAGGTGGTTCCGGCATGCCCGGCAGGTGATTCCGGAGTCTTCGCTAAGTGGTTCTGGCGTAGCCGGCAGGTGATTTTGCATGTCCGGCGGTGGTTCCGGCGAGTCGAGCCGGTGGTTCCGGCGTGTCCGTCATGTGGTTCTGGGGTCTCCGACACGAGGTTCTGGCACGTCTAAGAGGTGGTGTCAGTAAGCCCTTCACGTGATTCCGGCTTGTTCGCCAAGTGGTTCTTGTGTAGCGAGCAGGTGATTTTGGCATGTTCGGCAGCTGCGACCGGTGAGTCAAGCAGGTGGTTCCGGCAAGTGTTTGCTGTGGTTCAGGTCTGTCCGGGAGATGGTTCCGGCCTGTCCGGCATGTGCTTCGGGAACGTCTGAGAAGTTGTGCTGGCATGACCGGCTGGTGATTCTGGAGTGTCCGCCAAGTGGTTCTGGCGTAGCCGGCAGCTGATTTTGGCATGTCCGGCAGGTGGTTCTGGGGATTGGATCAGGAACTTCTGGCATTCTCGGCAGGTGCTTCCGCCATCTCCGGCATGTGGTTGTGGCACCTCTGAGAGGTGGTTCCAGCATGCCCGGCAGGTGATTACGGAGTGTCCCACAAGTGGTTGTGGCGTAGCCGGCTGGTGATTTTGGCGGGTCCGGCAGGTGGTTCTGGCGAGTCAAGCAGGTGGTCACGGCGTGTCCGGCAGGTGGTACCAGCGTGTCTGGAACATGGTTCTGGCACGTCTGAGAGCTGGTTCCGTCATGCCATGCAGCTGATTCCGAAGTGTCCGCCAAGCGGTTCTGGCGTAGTTGGCAGGTGATTTTGGCATGACTGGCAGGTGATTTCAAAGTGTTCACCAACTGGTTGTGGCGTAGCCGGCAGGTGATTTTTGCGTGATCGGCAGGTGGTTCTGGCGAGTCGAGCATGTGGTTCCGGCGTGCTCGGCTGGTGCTTCCGGGGTCATTGGCACGGGGTTCTGGCATATCTGAGAGGTGGTTCCTGCATGCCCGGCAAGTGATTCCGGAGTGTTCGACAAGTGGTTCTGGGATAGTCGGCAGGTGATTTTGGCATGTCTGGCAGGTGGTTCAGGCGAGTTGAGCAGGTGGTTCCAACGTGCTTGGCAGGTGCTTCCGGCATCTCCGGCACGTGTTTCTGTCACATCTGACAGGTTGTTCCGGCATGCCCGAAAGGTGATTCTGGTCTGTCCGGTAGGTGGTTCCAGCCTGCACGGCATGTGGTTCTGGTACGTCTCAGAGGTGGTTGCGCATGCCCAACAGGTGATTCCGGACTGTCCGCCACATGGTTCTGGCACGTCTGAGAGGTGGTTCCGGCATGCCCGGCAGGTCATCCCAGAGAGTCCTCCAAGTGGTTCTGGCATAACACGCAGGTGATTTTGGCGTGTCTGGCAGGTTGTTCCGTTGTGCTTGGCAGGTGGTTCAGGCTTGGCCGGCAGGTGGTTCCAGACTGTCCAGGACGTGTTTCCAGCTTCTCCGGCAGGTGGTTCTGGTACGTCTGAGAGGTGGTTCCGCCATGGCTGGCAGGTGATTCCGGACCGTCCCCCAGGTGGTTCTGGCATAGCCAGCATTTGATATGGGCCTGTCCGGCAGGCAGTTCCAGCGAGTCGAACAGGTGGCTCCGGCGTGCTCGGCAGGTGGTTCCGGTCTGTCCGGTAGGTGATTCCGGCGTGTCCGGCACGTGCTTCCGGCACGTCTGAGAGGTGGTTCCGGCATGCGCGACAGGTGGTTTCGGAGTGTCCGCCAGGTGGTTCTGGCGTACCCGGCAGGTGATTTTGGGGTGTCCGACAAGTGTTTCTGGCGAGTCGAGCAGGTGGCTCCGGCATGCTCGGCAGGTGCTTCCGGCGTCTCCGGCACGTGGTTCTGGTGTGTCTGAGAGCTGGTTCCGGCATGTCCGGCAGATGATTCCGGAGTGTCCGCCAAGTGGTTCTGGCATACCCAGCAGGTGATTTTGGCGTGTCAGGGAGGTGGTCCCGGTGAGTCGAGCAGGTGGTTCCGGCGTGCTCAGCAGGTGGTTCAGGCGGTTCTGGCAGGTGGTATCCGTCTGTTCGGGGTGTGGTTCCAGCATCTCATGAACACGTTTCTGGCACGTCTGAGATGTGGTTCCAGCCGGCCCGACAGGTGTTTCCGCAGTGTCCGCCAAGCGGTTCTGGCGTAGTTGGCAGGTGATTTTGGCATGACTGGCAGGTGATTTCAAAGTGTTCACCAACTGGTTGTGGCGTAGCCGGCAGGTGATTTTTGCGTGATCGGCAGGTGGTTCTGGCGAGTCGAGCATGTGGTTCCGGCGTGCTCGGCTGGTGCTTCCGGGGTCATTGGCACGGGGTTCTGGCATATCTGAGAGGTGGTTCCTGCATGCCCGGCAAGTGATTCCGGAGTGTTCGACAAGTGGTTCTGGCATAGTCGGCAGGTGATTTTGGCATGTCCGGCAGGTGGTTCAGGCGAGTTGAGCAGGTGGTTCCAACGTGCTTGGCAGGTGCTTCCGGCGTCTCCGGCACGTGTTTCTGTCACATCTGACAGGTTGTTCCGGCATGCCCGAAAGGTGATTCCGGTCTGTCCGGTAGGTGGTTCCAGCCTGCACGGCATGTGGTTCTGGTACGTCTCAGAGGTGGTTGCGCATGCCCAACAGGTGATTCCGGACTGTCCGCCACAAGGTTCTGGCACGTCTGAGAGGTGGTTCCGGCATGCCCGGCAGGTCATCCCAGAGAGTCCTCCAAGTGGTTCTGGCATAACACGCAGGTGATTTTGGCGTGTCTGGCAGGTTGTTCCGTTGTGCTTGGCAGGTGGTTCAGGCTTGGCCGGCAGGTGGTTCCAGACTGTCCAGGACGTGTTTCCAGCTTCTCCGGCAGGTGGTTCTGGTACGTCTGAGAGGTGGTTCCGCCATGGCTGGCAGGTGATTCCGGACCGTCCCCCAGGTGGTTCTGGCATAGCCAGCAGTTGATATGGGCCTGTCCGGCAGGCAGTTCCAGCGAGTCGAACAGGTGGCTCCAGCGTGCTCGGCAGGTGGTTCCGGTCTGTCCGGTAGGTGATTCCGGCGTGTCCGGCACGTGCTTCCGGCACGTCTGAGAGGTGGTTCCGGCATGCGCGACAGGTGGTTTCGGAGTGTCTGCCAGGTGGTTCTGGCGTAGCCGGCAGGTGATTTTGGGGTGTCCGACAGGTGTTTCTGGCGAGTCGAGCAGGTGGCTCCGGCATGCTCGGCAGGTGCTTCCGGCGTCTCCGGCACGTGGTTCTGGTGTGTCTGAGAGCTGGTTCCGGCATGTCCGGCAGATGATTCCGGAGTGTCCGCCAAGTGGTTCTGGCATACCCGGCTGGTGATTTGGGCATGTCAGGTAGGTGGTTCCGGCGAGTCGAGCAGGTGGCTCCGGCGTGCTCGGCACGTTGTTCAGACGGGTCTGACATGTGTTTTCCGTCTGTTCGGGGTGTGGTTCCAGCATCTCATGCACATGGTTCTGGCACGTCTGAGATGTGGTTCCGGCCGGCCCGACAGGTGTTTCCACAGTGTCCGCCAAGTGGTACTGGCATAGTTGGCAGGTGATTTTGGCATGACCGGCAGGTGGTTCCAGCAAGCCCGGCAGGTGATTCCGAAGTGTTCCCCAACTGGTTGTGGCGTAGCCGGCAGGTGATTTTTGCGTGTCCGGCAGGTGGTTCTGGCGAGTCGAGCAGGTGGTTCCGGCGTGCTCGGCAGGTGCTTCCGGGGTCATTGGCACGTGGTTCTGGCATATCTGAGAGGTGGTTCCGGCATGCCCGGCAGGTGATTCCGGAGTGTTCGCCAAGTGTTTCCGGCGTAGCCGGCAGGTGATTTTGCATGTCCAGCGGTCGTTCCGGCGGGTCGAGCCGGTGGTTCCGGCGTCCGGCAGGTGGTTCCGGTCTGTCCGGCAGGTGGTTCTGTGGTGTCCGGCACGAGGTTCAGTCTGAGAGGCTGTGCCGGCATGCCCCTCACGTGATTCCGGCTTGTCCCCGAAGTGGTGCTGCTGTAGCGGGCGGGTGATTTTGGGGTGTCCGGCAGGTGGTTCAGGCGAGTTGAGCAGGTGGTTGCGACGTGCTCGGCAGGTGCTTCCGGCGTCTCCGGCACGTGTTTCTGGCACATCTGACTGGTATTTCCGGCATGCCCAAAAGTTGATTCCGGTCTGTCCGGTAGGTGGTTCCGGCGTGCACGGCACGTGGTTCTGGTACGTCTCAGAGGTGGTTGCGTATGCCCAACGGGTGATTCCGGACTGTCCGCCACGTGCTTCTGGCACGTCTGAGAGGTGGTTCCAACATGCCCGGCAGGTCATTTCGGAGAGTCGTCCAAGTGGTTCTGGCGTAGCCCGCAGGTGATTTTGGCGTGTCCGGCGGGTGGTTCCGCCGTGCTCGGCAGGTGGTTCAGGCATGGCCGTCACGTGGTTCCAGTCTGTCCAGGACGTGTTTCCAGCTTCTCCGGCAGGTGGTTCTGGTACGTCTGAGAGGTGGTTCCGCCATGGCTGGCAGGTGATCCCAGACTGTCCCCCAGGTGGTTCTGGCATAGCCAGCAGTTGATATTGGCCTGTCCGGCAGGTGGTTCCAGCGAGTCGAACAGGTGGCTCCGGCGTTCTTGGCAGGTGGTTCCGGTCTGTCCGGTAGGTGTTTCCGGCGTGTCCGGCACGTGCTTCCGGCACGTCTGAGAGGTGGTTCCGGCATGCGCGGCAGGTGATTCCGTAGTGTCCGCCAGGTGGTTCTGGCGTACCCGGCAGGTGATTTTGGCGTGTCCGGCAGGTGTTTCTGGCGAGTCGAGCAGGTGGCTCCGGCATGCTCGGCAGGTGCTTCCGGCGTCTCTGGCACTTGGTTCTGGTGTGTCTGAGAGCTGGTTCCGGCATGTCCGGCTGATGATTCCGGAGTGTCCGCCAAGTGGTTCTGGCATACCCAGCAGGTGATTTTGGCGTGTCAGGGAGGTGGTCCCGGTGAGTCGAGCAGGTGGTTCCGGCGTGCTCAGCAGGTGGTTCAGGCGGTTCTGGCAGCTGGTATCCGTCTGTTCGGGGTGTGGTTCCAGCATCTCATGAACACGTTTCTGGCACGTCTGAGATGTGGTTCCAGCCGGCCCGACAGGTGTTTCCGCAGTGTCCGCCAAGCGGTTCTGGCGTAGTTGGCAGGTGATTTTGGCATGACTGGCAGGTGGTTCCAGCAAGCCTGGCAGGTGATTCCAAAGTGTTCACCAACTGGTTGTGGCGTAGCCGGCAGGTGATTTTTGCGTGATCGGCAGGTGGTTCTGGCGAGTCGAGCAGGTGGTTCCGGCGTGCTCGGCTGGTGCTTCCGGGGTCATTGGCACGGGGTTCTGGCATGTCTGAGAGGTGGTTCCTGCATGCCCGGCAAGTGATTCCGGAGTGTTCGCCAAGTGGTTCTGGCATAGTCGGCAGGTGATTTTGGCATGTCCGGCAGGTGGTTCAGGCGAGTTGAGCAGGTGGTTCCAACGTGCTTGGCAGGTGCTTCCGGCGTCTCCGGGACGTGTTTCTGGCACATCTGACAGGTGGTTCCGGCATGCCCGAAAGGTGATTCCGGTCTGTCCGGTAGGTGGTTCCAGCCTGCACGGCATGTGGTTCTGGTACGTCTCAGAGGTGGTTGCGCATGCCCAACAGGTGATTCCGGACTGTCCGCCACATGGTTCTGGCACGTCTGAGAGGTGGTTCCGGCATGCCCGGCAGGTCATCCCAGAGAGTCCTCCAAGTGGTTCTGGCATAACACGCAGGTGATTTTGGCGTGTCTGGCAGGTTGTTCCGTTGTGCTTGGCAGGTGGTTCAGGCTTGGCCGGCAGGTGGTTCCAGACTGTCCAGGACGTGTTTCCAGCTTCTCCGGCAGGTGGTTCTGGTACGTCTGAGAGGTGGTTCCGCCATGGCTGGCAGGTGATTCCGGACCGTCCCCCAGGTGGTTCTGGCATAGCCAGCATTTGATATGGGCCTGTCCGGCAGGCAGTTCCAGCGAGTCGAACAGGTGGCTCCGGCGTGCTCGGCAGGTGGTTCCGGTCTGTCCGGTAGGTGATTCCGGCGTGTCCGGCACGTGCTTCCGGCACGTCTGAGAGGTGGTTCCGGCATGCGCGACAGGTGGTTTCGGAGTGTCCGCCAGGTGGTTCTGGCGTACCCGGCAGGTGATTTTGGGGTGTCCGACAGGTGTTTCTGGCGAGTCGAGCAGGTGGCTCCGGCATGCTCGGCAGGTGCTTCCGGCGTCTCCGGCACGTGGTTCTGGTGTGTCTGAGAGCTGGTTCCGGCATGTCCGGCAGATGATTCCGGAGTGTCCGCCAAGTGGTTCTGGCATACCCGGCTGGTGATTTGGGCATGTCAGGTAGGTGGTTCCGGCGAGTCGAGCAGGTGGCTCCGGCGTGCTCGGCACGTTGTTCAGACGGGTCTGGCAGGTGTTTTCCGTCTGTTCGGGGTGTGGTTCCAGCATCTCATGCACATGGTTCTGGCACGTCTGAGATGTGGTTCCGGCCGGCCCGACAGGTGTTTCCACAGTGTCCGCCAAGTGGTACTGGCGTAGTTGGCAGGTGATTTTGGCATGACCGGCAGGTGGTTCCAGCAAGCCCGGCAGGTGATTCCGAAGTGTTCCCCAACTGGTTGTGGCGTAGCCGGCAGGTGATTTTTGCGTGTCCGGCAGGTGGTTCTGGCGAGTCGAGCAGGTGGTTCCGGCGTGCTCGGCAGGTGCTTCCGGGGTCATTGGCACGTGGTTCTGGCATATCTGAGAGGTGGTTCCGGCATGCCCGGCAGGTGATTCCGGAGTGTTCGCCAAGTGTTTCCGGCATAGCCGGCAGGTGATTTTGCATGTCCAGCGGTCGTTCCGGCGGGTCGAGCCGGTGGTTCCGGCGTCCGGCAGGTGGTTCCGGTCTGTCTGGCAGGTGGTTCTGTGGTGTCCGGCACGAGGTTCAGTCTGAGAGGCTGTGCCGGCATGCCCCTCACGTGATTCCGGCTTGTCCCCGAAGTGGTGCTGGTGTAGCGGTCAGGTGATTTTGGCGTGTCCGGCAGGTGGTTCAGGCGAGTTGAGCAGGTGCTTGCGACGTGCTCGGCAGGTGCTTCCGGCGTCTCCGGCACGTGTTTCTGGCACATCTGACTGGTGGTTCCGGCATGCCCAAAAGTTGATTCCGGTCTGTCCGGTAGGTGGTTCCGGCGTGCACGGCACGTGGTTGTGGTACGTCTCAGAGGTGGTTGCGTATGCCCAACGGGTGATTCCGGACTGTCCGCCACGTGCTTCTGGCACGTCTGAGAGGTGGTTCCAACATGCCCGGCAGGTCATTTCGGAGAGTCGTCCAAGTGGTTCTGGCGTAGCCCGCAGGTGATTTTGGCGTGTCCGGCGGGTGGTTCCGCCGTGCTCGGCAGGTGGTTCAGGCATGGCCGTCACGTGGTTCCAGTCTGTCCAGGACGTGTTTCCAGCTTCTCCGGCAGGTGGTTCTGGTACGTCTGAGAGGTGGTTCCGCCATGGCTGGCAGGTGATCCCGGACTGTCCCCCAGGTGGTTCTGGCATAGCCAGCAGTTGATATTGGCCTGTCCGGCAGGTGGTTCCAGCGAGTCGAACAGGTGGCTCCGGCGTGCTTGGCAGGTGGTTCCGGTCTGTCCGGTAGGTGTTTCCGGCGTGTCCGGCACGTGCTTCCGGCACGTCTGAGAGGTGGTTCCGGCATGCGCGGCAGGTGATTTCGGAGTGTCCGCCAGGTGGTTCTGGCGTACCCGGCAGGTGATTTTGGCGTGTCCGGCAGGTGTTTCTGGCGAGTCGAGCAGGTGGCTCCGGCATGCTCGGCAGGTGCTTCCGGGGTCTCCGGCACGTGGTTCTGGTGTGTCTGAGAGCTGGTTCCGGCATGTCCGGCAGATGATTCCGGAGTGTCCGCCAAGTGGTTCTGGCATACCCGGCTGGTGATTTGGGCATGTCAGGTAGGTGGTTCCGGCGAGTCGAGCAGGTGGCTCCGGCGTGCTCGGCAGGTTGTTCAGACGGGTCTGGCAGGTGTTTTCCGTCTGTTCGGGGTGTGGTTCCAGCATCTCATGCACATGGTTCTGGCACGTCTGAGATGTGGTTCCGGCCGGCCCGACAGGTGTTTCCACAGTGTCCGCCAAGTGGTACTGGCGTAGCCGGCAGGTGATTTTTGCGTGTCCGGCAGGTGGTTCTGGCGAGTCGAGCAGGTGGTTCCGGCGTGCTCGGCAGGTGCTTCCGGGGTCATTGGCACGTGGTTCTGGCATATCTGAGAGGTGGTTCCGGCATGCCCGGCAGGTGATTCCGGAGTGTTCGCCAAGTGTTTCCGGCGTAGCCGGCAGGTGATTTTGCATGTCCAGCGGTCGTTCCGGCGGGTCGAGCCGGTGGTTCCGGCGTGTCCGGCAGGTGGTTCCGGTCTGTCCGGCAGGTGGTTCTGTGGTGTCCGGCACGAGGTTCAGTCTGAGAGGCTGTGCCGGCATGCCCCTCACGTGATTCCGGCTTGTCCCCGAAGTGGTGCTGGTGTAGCGGGCAGGTGATTTTGGCGTGTCCGGCAGGTGGTTCAGGCGAGTTGAGCAGGTGCTTGCGACGTGCTCGGCAGGTGCTTCCGGCGTCTCCGGCACGTGTTTCTGGCACATCTGACTGGTGGTTCCGGCATGCCCAAAAGTTGATTCCGGTCTGTCCGGTAGGTGGTTCCGGCGTGCACGGCACGTGGTTCTGGTACATCTCAGAGGTGGTTGCGTATGCCCAACGGGTGATTCCGGACTGTCCGCCACGTGCTTCTGGCACGTCTGAGAGGTGGTTCCAACATGCCCGGCAGGTCATCTCGGAGAGTCGTCCAAGTGGTTCTGGCGTAGCCCGCAGGTGATTTTGGCGTGTCCGGCGGGTGGTTCTGCCGTGCTCGGCAGGTGGTTCAGGCATGGCCGTCACGTGGTTCCAGTCTGTCCAGGACGTGTTTCCAGCTTCTCCGGCAGGTGGTTCTGGTACGTCTGAGAGGTGGTTCCGCCATGGCTGGCAGGTGATCCCGGACTGTCCCCCAGGTGGTTCTGGCATAGCCAGCAGTTGATATTGGCCTGTCCGGCAGGTGGTTCCAGCGAGTCGAACAGGTGGCTCCGGCGTTCTTCGCAGGTGGTTCCGGTCTGTCCGGTAGGTGTTTCCGGCGTGTCCGGCACGTGCTTCCGGCACGTCTGAGAGGTGGTTCCGGCATGCGCGGCAGGTGATTCCGTAGTGTCCGCCAGGTGGTTCTGGCATACACGGCAGGTGATTTTGGTGTGTCCGGCAGGTGTTTCTGGCGAGTCGAGCAGGTGGCTCCGGCGTGCTCGGCAGGTGCTTCCGGCGTCTCCGGCACTTGGTTCTGGTGTGTCTGAGAGCTGGTTCCGGCATGTCCGGCAGATGATTCCGGAGTGTCCGCCAAGTGGTTCTGGCATACCCAGGAGGTGATTTTGGCGTTTCAGGGAGGTGGTACCGGTGAGTCGAGCAGGTGGTTCCGGCGTGCTCAGCAGGTGGTTCAGGCGGTTCTGGCAGGTGGTATCCGTCTGTTCGGGGTGTGGTTCCAGCATCTCATGAACACGTTTCTGGCACGTCTGAGATGTGGTTCCAGCCGGCCCGACAGGTGTTTCCGCAGTGTCCGCCAAGCGGTTCTGGCGTAGTTGGCAGGTGATTTTGGCATGACTGGCAGGTGGTTCCAGCAAGCCTGGCAGGTGATTCCAAAGTGTTCACCAACTGGTTGTGGCGTAGCCGGCAGGTGATTTTTGCGTGATCGGCAGGTGGTTCTGGCGAGTCGAGCAGGTGGTTCCGGCGTGCTCGGCTGGTGCTTCCGGGGTCATTGGCACGGGGTTCTGGCATGTCTGAGAGGTGGTTCCTGCATGCCCGGCAAGTGATTCCGGAGTGTTCGCCAAGTGGTTCTGGCATAGTCGGCAGGTGATTTTGGCATGTCCGGCAGGTGGTTCAGGCGAGTTGAGCAGGTGGTTCCAACATGCTTGGCAGGTGCTTCCGGCGTCTCCGGCACGTGTTTCTGGCACATCTGACAGGTGGTTCCAGCATGCCCGAAAGGTGATTCCGGTCTGTCCGGTAGGTGGTTCCAGCCTGCACGGCATGTGGTTCTGGTACGTCTCAGAGGTGGTTGCGCATGCCCAACAGGTGATTCCGGACTGTCCGCCACATGGTTCTGGCACGTCTGAGAGGTGGTTCCGGCATGCCCGGCAGGTCATCCCAGAGAGTCCTCCAAGTGGTTCTGGCATAACACGCAGGTGATTTTGGCGTGTCTGGCAGGTTGTTCCGTTGTTCTTGGCAGGTGGTTCGGGCTTGGCCGGCAGGTGGTTCCAGACTGTCTAGGACGTGTTTCCAGCTTCTCCGGCAGGTGGTTCTGGTACGTCTGAGAGGTGGTTCCACCATGGCTGGCAGGTGATTCCGGACCGTCCCCCAGGTGGTTCTGGAATAGCCAGCAGTTGATATTGGCCTGTCCGGCAGGTGGTTCCAGCGAGTCGAACAGGTGGCTCCAGCGTGCTCGGCAGGTGGTTCCGGTCTGTCCGGTAGGTGTTTCCGGCGTGTCCGGCACGTGCTTCCGGCACGTCTGAGAGGTGGTTCCGGCATGCGCGGCAGGTGATTCCGTAGTGTCCGCCAGGTGGTTCTTGCGTACCCGGCAGGTGATTTTGGCGTGTCCGGCAGGTGTTTCTGGCGAGTCGAGCAGGTGGCTCCGGCATGCTCAGCAGGTGCTTCCGGCGTCTCCGGCACTTGGTTCTGGTGTGTCTGAGAGCTGGTTCCGGCATGTCCGGCAGATGATTCCGGAGTGTCCGCCAAGTGGTTCTGGCATACCCAGCAGGTGATTTTGGCGTGTCAGGGAGGTGGTACCGGTGAGTCGAACAGGTGGTTCCGGCGTGCTCAGCAGGTGGTTCAGGCGGTTCTGGCAGGTGGTATCCGTCTGTTCGGGGTGTGGTTCCAGCATCTCATGAACACGTTTCTGGCACGTCTGAGATGTGGTTCCAGCCGGCCCGACAGGTGTTTCCGCAGTGTCCGCCAAGCGGTTCTGGCGTAGTTGGCAGGTGATTTTGGCATGACTGGCAGGTGGTTCCAGCAAGCCTGGCAGGTGATTCCAAAGTGTTCACCAACTGGTTGTGGCGTAGCCGGCAGGTGATTTTTGCGTGATCGGCAGGTGGTTCTGGCGAGTCGAGCAGGTGGTTCCGGCGTGCTCGGCTGGTGCTTCCGGGGTCATTGGCACGGGGTTCTGGCATGTCTGAGAGGTGGTTCCTGCATGCCCGGCAAGTGATTCCGGAGTGTTCGCCAAGTGGTTCTGGCATAGTCGGCAGGTGATTTTGGCATGTCCGGCAGGTGGTTCAGGCGAGTTGAGCAGGTGGTTCCAACGTGCTTGGCAGGTGCTTCCAGCGTCTCCGGCACGAGTTTCTGGCACATCTGACAGGTAGTTCCGGCATGCCCAAAAGGTGATTCTGGTCTGTCCGGTAGGTGGTTCCAGCCTGCACGGCATGTGGTTCTGGTACGTCTCAGAGGTGGTTGCGCATGCCCAACAGGTGATTCCGGACTGTCCGCCACATGGTTCTGGCACGTCTGAGAGGTGGTTCCGGCATGCCCGGCAGGTCATCCCAGAGAGTCCTCCAAGTGGTTCTGGCATAACACGCAGGTGATTTTGGCGTGTCTGGCAGGTTGTTCCGTTGTGCTTGGCAGGTGGTTCAGGCTTGGCCGGCAGGTGGTTCCAGACTGTCCAGGACGTGTTTCCAGCTTCTCCGGCAGGTGGTTCTGGTACGTCTGAGAGGTGGTTCCGCCATGGCTGGCAGGTGATTCCGGACCGTCCCCCAGGTGGTTCTGGCATAGCCAGCAGTTGATATTGGCCTGTCCGGCAGGTGGTTCCAGCGAGTCGAACAGGTGGCTCCGGCGTGCTCGGCAGGTGGTTCCGGTCTGTCCGGTAGGTGATTCCGGCGTGTCCGGCACGTGCTTCCGGCACGTCTGAGAGGTGGTTCCGGCATGCGCGACAGGTGGTTTCGGAGTGTCCGCCAGGTGGTTCTGGCGTACCCGGCAGGTGATTTTGGCGTGTCCGGCAGGTGTTTCTGGCGAGTCGAGCAGGTGGCTCCGGCATGCTCGGCAGGTGCTTCCGGCGTCTCCGGCACGTGGTTCTGGTGTGTCTGAGAGCTGGTTCCGGCATGTCCGGCAGATGATTCCGGAGTGTCCGCCAAGTGGTTCTGGCATACCCGGCTGGTGATTTGGGCATGTCAGGTAGGTGGTTCCGGCGAGTCGAGCAGGTGGCTCCGGCGAGCTCGGCACGTTGTTCAGACGGGTCTGGCAGGTGTTTTCCGTCTGTTCGGGGTGTGGTTCCAGCATCTCATGCACATGGTTCTGGCACGTCTGAGATGTGGTTCCGGCCGGCCCGACAGGTGTTTCCACAGTGTCCGCCAAGTGGTACTGGCGTAGTTGGCAGGTGATTTTGGCATGACCGGCAGGTGGTTCCAGCAAGCCCGGCAGGTGATTCCGAAGTGTTCCCCAACTGGTTGTGGCGTAGCCGGCAGGTGATTTTTGCGTGTCCGGCAGGTGGTTCTGGCGAGTCGAGCAGGTGGTTCCGGCGTGCTCGGCAGGTGCTTCCGGGGTCATTGGCACGTGGTTCTGGCATATCTGAGAGGTGGTTCCGGCATGCCCGGCAGGTGATTCCGGAGTGTTCGCCAAGTGTTTCCGGCGTAGCCGGCAGGTGATTTTGCATGTCCAGCGGTCGTTCCGGCGGGTCGAGCCGGTGGTTCCGGCGTGTCCGGCAGGTGGTTCCGGTCTGTCCGGCAGGTGGTTCTGTGGTGTCCGGCACGAGGTTCAGTCTGAGAGGCTGTGCCGGCATGCCCCTCACGTGATTCCGGCTTGTCCCCGAAGTGGTGCTGGTGTAGCGGGCAGGTGATTTTGGCGTGTCCGGCAGGTGGTTCAGGCGAGTTGAGCAGGTGCTTGCGACGTGCTCGGCAGGTGCTTCCGGCGTCTCCGGCACGTGTTTCTGGCACATCTGACTGGTGGTTCCGGCATGCCCAAAAGTTGATTCCGGTCTGTCCGGTAGGTGGTTCCGGCGTGCACGGCACGTGGTTCTGGTACATCTCAGAGGTGGTTGCGTATGCCCAACGGGTGATTCCGGACTGTCCGCCACGTGCTTCTGGCACGTCTGAGAGGTGGTTCCAACATGCCCGGCAGGTCATTTCGGAGAGTCGTCCAAGTGGTTCTGGCGTAGCCCGCAGGTGATTTTGGCGTGTCCGGCCGGTGGTTCCGCCGTGCTCGGCAGGTGGTTCAGGCATGGCCGTCACGTGGTTCCAGTCTGTCCAGGACGTGTTTCCAGCTTCTCCGGCAGGTGGTTCTGGTACGTCTGAGAGGTGGTTCCGCCATGGCTGGCAGGTGATCCCAGACTGTCCCCCAGGTGGTTCTGGCATAGCCAGCAGTTGATATTGGCCTGTCCGGCAGGTGGTTCCAGCGAGTCGAACAGGTGGCTCCGGCGTTCTTCGCAGGTGGTTCCGGTCTGTCCGGTAGGTGTTTCCGGCGTGTCCGGCACGTGCTTCCGGCACGTCTGAGAGGTGGTTCCGGCATGCGCGGCAGGTGATTCCGTAGTGTCCGCCAGGTGGTTCTGGCGTACCCGGCAGGTGATTTTGGCGTGTCCGGCAGGTGTTTCTGGCGAGTCGAGCAGGTGGCTCCGGCGTGCTCGGCAGGTGCTTCCGGCGTCTCCGGCACTTGGTTCTGGTGTGTCTGAGAGCTGGTTCCGGCATGTCCGGCAGATGATTCCGGAGTGTCCGCCAAGTGGTTCTGGCATACCCAGCAGGTGATTTTGGCGTGTCAGGCAGGTAGTACCGGTGAGTCGAGCAGGTGGTTCCGGCGTGCTCAGCAGGTGGTTCAGGCGGTTCTGGCAGGTGGTATCCGTCTGTTCGGGGTGTGGTTCCAGCATCTCATGAACACGTTTCTGGCACGTCTGAGATGTGGTTCCAGCCGGCCGGACAGGTGTTTCCGCAGTGTCCGCCAAGCGGTTCTGGCGTAGTTGTCAGGTGATTTTGGCATGACTGGCAGGTGGTTCCAGCAAGCCTGGCAGGTGATTCCGAAGTGTTCACCAACTGGTTGTGGCGTAGCCGGCAGGTGATTTTTGCGTGATCGGCAGGTGGTTCTGGCGAGTCGAGCAGGTGGTTCCGGCGTGCTCGGCTGGTGCTTCCGGGGTCATTGGCACGGGGTTCTGGCATGTCTGAGAGGTGGTTCCTGCATGCCCGGCAAGTGATTCCGGAGTGTTCGCCAAGTGGTTCTGGCATAGTCGGCAGGTGATTTTGGCATGTCCGGCAGGTGGTTCAGGCGAGTTGAGCAGGTGGTTCCAACGTGCTTGGCAGGTGCTTCCGGCGTCTCCGGCACGTGTTTCTGGCACATCTGACAGGTGGTTCCGGCATGCCCGAAAGGTGATTCCGGTCTGTCCGGTAGGTGGTTCCAGCCTGCACGGCATGTGGTTCTGGTACGTCTCAGAGGTGGTTGCGCATGCCCAACAGGTGATTCCGGACTGTCCGCCACATGGTTCTGGCACGTCTGAGAGGTGGTTCCGGCATGCCCGGCAGGTCATCCCAGAGAGTCCTCCAAGTGGTTCTGGCATAACACGCAGGTGATTTTGGCGTGTCTGGCAGGTTGTTCCGTTGTGCTTGGCAGGTGGTTCGGGCTTGGCCGGCAGGTGGTTCCAGACTGTCTAGGACGTGTTTCCAGCTTCTCCGGCAGGTGGTTCTGGTACGTCTGAGAGGTGGTTCCACCATGGCTGGCAGGTGATTCCGGACCGTCCCCCAGGTGGTTCTGGCATAGCCAGCAGTTGATATTGGCCTGTCCGGCAGGTGGTTCCAGCGAGTCGAACAGGTGGCTCCGGCGTGCTCGGCAGGTGGTTCCGGTCTGTCCGGTAGGTGATTCCGGCGTGTCCGGCACGTGCTTCCGGCACGTCTGAGAGGTGGTTCCGGCATGCGCGACAGGTGGTTTCGGAGTGTCCGCCAGGTGGTTCTGGCGTACCCGGCAGGTGATTTTGGCGTGTCCGGCAGGTGTTTCTGGCGAGTTGAGCAGGTGGCTCCGGCATGCTCGGCAGGTGCTTCCGGGGTCTCCGGCACGTGGTTCTGGTGTGTCTGAGAGCTGGTTCCGGCATGTCCGGCAGATGATTCCGGAGTGTCCGCCAAGTGGTTCTGGCATACCCGGCTGGTGATTTGGGCATGTCAGGTAGGTGGTTCCGGCGAGTCGAGCAGGTGGCTCCGGCGAGCTCGGCACGTTGTTCAGACGGGTCTGGCAGGTGTTTTCCGTCTGTTCGGGGTGTGGTTCCAGCATCTCATGCACATGGTTCTGGCACGTCTGAGATGTGGTTCCGGCCGGCCCGACAGGTGTTTCCACAGTGTCCGCCAAGTGGTACTGGCGTAGTTGGCAGGTGATTTTGGCATGACCGGCAGGTGGTTCCAGCAAGCCCGGCAGGTGATTCCGAAGTGTTCCCCAACTGGTTGTGGCGTAGCCGGCAGGTGATTTTTGCGTGTCCGGCAGGTGGTTCTGGCGAGTCGAGCAGGTGGTTCCGGCGTGCTCGGCAGGTGCTTCCGGGGTCATTGGCACGTGGTTCTGGCATATCTGAGAGGTGGTTCCGGCATGCCCGGCAGGTGATTCCGGAGTGTTCGCCAAGTGTTTCCGGCGTAGCCGGCAGGTGATTTTGCATGTCCAGCGGTCGTTCCGGCGGGTCGAGCCGGTGGTTCCGGCGTGTCCGGCAGGTGGTTCCGGTCTGTCCGGCAGGTGGTTCTGTGGTGTCCGGCACGAGGTTCAGTCTGAGAGGCTGTGCCGGCATGCCCCTCACGTGATTCCGGCTTGTCCCCGAAGTGGTGCTGGTGTAGCGGGCAGGTGATTTTGGCGTGTCCGGCAGGTGGTTCAGGCGAGTTGAGCAGGTGCTTGCGACGTGCTCGGCAGGTGCTTCCGGCGTCTCCGGCACGTGTTTCTGGCACATCTGACTGGTGGTTCCGGCATGCCCAAAAGTTGATTCCGGTCTGTCCGGTAGGTGGTTCCGGCGTGCACGGCACGTGGTTCTGGTACATCTCAGAGGTGGTTGCGTATGCCCAACGGGTGATTCCGGACTGTCCGCCACGTGCTTCTGGCACGTCTGAGAGGTGGTTCCAACATGCCCGGCAGGTCATTTCGGAGAGTCGTCCAAGTGGTTCTGGCGTAGCCCGCAGGTGATTTTGGCGTGTCCGGCTGGTGGTTCTGCCGTGCTCGGCAGGTGGTTCAGGCATGGCCGTCACGTGGTTCCAGTCTGTCCAGGACGTGTTTCCAGCTTCTCCGGCAGGTGGTTCTGGTACGTCTGAGAGGTGGTTCCGCCATGGCTGGCAGGTGATCCCGGACTGTCCCCCAGGTGGTTCTGGCATAGCCAGCAATTGATATTGGCCTGTCCGGCAGGTGGTTCCAGCGAGTCGAACAGGTGGCTCCGGCGTTCTTCGCAGGTGGTTCCAGTCTGTCCGGTAGGTGTTTCCGGCGTGTCCGGCACGTGCTTCCGGCACGTCTGAGAGGTGGTTCCGGCATGCGCGGCAGGTGATTCCGTAGTGTCCGCCAGGTGGTTCTGGCGTACCCGGCAGGTGATTTTGGCGTGTCCGGCAGGTGTTTCTGGCGAGTCGAGCAGGTGGCTCCGGCGTGCTCGGCAGGTGCTTCCGGCGTCTCCGGCACTTGGTTCTGGTGTGTCTGAGAGCTGGTTCCGGCATGTCCGGCAGATGATTCCGGAGTGTCCGCCAAGTGGTTCTGGCATACCCAGCAGGTGATTTTGGCAGGTCAGGCAGGTGGTACCGGTGAGTCGAGCAGGTGGTTCCGGCGTGCTCAGCAGGTGGTTCAGGCGGTTCTGGCAGGTGGTATCCGTCTGTTCGGGGTGTGGTTCCAGCATCTCATGAACACGTTTCTGGCACGTCTGAGATGTGGTTCCAGCCGGCCCGACAGGTGTTTCCGCAGTGTCCGCCAAGCGGTTCTGGCGTAGTTGTCAGGTGATTTTGGCATGACTGGCAGGTGGTTCCAGCAAGCCTGGCAGGTGATTCCAAAGTGTTCACCAACTGGTTGTGGCGTAGCCGGCAGGTGATTTTTGCGTGATCGGCAGGTGGTTCTGGCGAGTCGAGCAGGTGGTTCCGGCGTGCTCGGCTGGTGCTTCCGGGGTCATTGGCACGGGGTTCTGGCATGTCTGAGAGGTGGTTCCTGCATGCCCGGCAAGTGATTCCGGAGTGTTCGCCAAGTGGTTCTGGCATAGTCGGCAGGTGATTTTGGCATGTCCGGCAGGTGGTTCAGGCGAGTTGAGCAGGTGGTTCCAACGTGCTTGGCAGGTGCTTCCGGCGTCTCCGGCACGTGTTTCTGGCACATCTGACAGGTGGTTCTGGCATGCCCGAAAGGTGATTCCGGTCTGTCCGGTAGGTGGTTCCAGCCTGCACGGCATGTGGTTCTGGTACGTCTCAGAGGTGGTTGCGCATGCCCAACAGGTGATTCCGGACTGTCCGCCACATGGTTCTGGCACGTCTGAGAGGTGGTTCCGGCATGCCCGGCAGGTCATCCCAGAGAGTCCTCCAAGTGGTTCTGGCATAACACGAAGGTGATTTTGGCGTGTCTGGCAGGTTGTTCCGTTGTGCTTGGCAGGTGGTTCAGGCTTGGCCGGCAGATGGTTCCAGACAGTCCAGGACGTGTTTCCAGCTTCTCCGGCAGGTGGTTCTGGTACGTCTGAGAGGTGGTTCCGCCATGGCTGGCAGGTGATTCCGGACCGTCCCCCAGGTGGTTCTGGCATAGCCAGCAGTTGATACTGGCCTGTCCGGCAGGTGGTTCCAGCGAGTCGAACAGGTGGCTCCGGCGTGCTCGGCAGGTGGTTCCGGTCTGTCCGGTAGGTGATTCCGGCGTGTCCGGCACGTGCTTCCGGCACGTCTGAGAGGTGGTTCCGGCATGCGCGACAGGTGGTTTCGGAGTGTCCGCCAGGTGGTTCTGGCGTACCCGGCAGGTGATTTTGGCGTGTCCGGCAGGTGTTTCTGGCGAGTCGAGCAGGTGGCTCCGGCATGCTCGGCAGGTGCTTCCGGCGTCTCCGGCACGTGGTTCTGGTGTGTCTGAGAGCTGGTTCCGGCATGTCCGGCAGATGATTCCGGAGTCTCCGCCAAGTGGTTCTGGCATACCCGGCTGGTGATTTGGGCATGTCAGGTAGGTGGTTCCGGCGAGTCGAGCAGGTGGCTCCGGCGTGCTCGGCACGTTGTTCAGACGGGTCTGGCAGGTGTTTTCCGTCTGTTCGGGGTGTGGTTCCAGCATCTCATGCACATGGTTCTGGCACGTCTGAGATGTGGTTCCGGCCGGCCCGACAGGTGTTTCCACAGTGTCCGCCAAGTGGTACTGGCGTAGTTGGCAGGTGATTTGGGCATGACCGGCAGGTGGTTCCAGCAAGCCCGGCAGGTGATTCCGAAGTGTTCCCCAACTGGTTGTGGCGTAGCCGGCAGGTGATTTTTGCGTGTCCGGCAGGTGGTTCTGGCGAGTCGAGCAGGTGGTTCCGGCGTGCTCGGCAGGTGCTTCCGGGGTCATTGGCACGTGGTTCTGGCATATCTGAGAGGTGGTTCCGGCATGCCCGGCAGGTGATTCCGGAGTGTTCGCCAAGTGTTTCTGGCGTAGCCGGCAGGTGATTTTGCATGTCCAGCGGTCGTTCCGGCGGGTCGAGCCAGTGGTTCCGGCGTGTCCGGCAGGTGGTTCCGGTCTGTCCGGCAGGTGGTTCTGTGGTGTCCGGCACGAGGTTCAGTCTGAGAGGCTGTGCCGGAATGCCCCTCACGTGATTCCGGCTTGTCCCCGAAGTGGTGCTGGTGTAGCGGGCAGGTGATTTTGGCGTGTCCGGCAGGTGGTTCAGGCGAGTTGAGCAGGTGCTTGCGACGTGCTCGGCAGGTGCTTCCGGCGTCTCCGGCACGTGTTTCTGGCACATCTGACTGGTGGTTCCGGCATGCCCAAAAGTTGATTCCGGTCTGTCCGGTAGGTGGTTCCGGCGTGCACGGCACGTGGTTCTGGTACGTCTCAGAGGTGGTTGCGTATGCCCAACGGGTGATTCCGGACTGTCCGCCACGTGCTTCTGGCACGTCTGAGAGGTGGTTCCAACATGCCCAGCAGGTCATTTCGGAGAGTCGTCCAAGTGGTTCTGGCGTAGCCCGCAGGTGATTTTGGCATGTCCGCCGGGTGGTTCCGCCGTGCTCGGCAGGTGGTTCAGGCATGGCCGTCACGTGGTTCCAGTCTGTCCAGGACGTGTTTCCAGCTTCTCCGGCAGGTGGTTCTGGTACGTCTGAGAGGTGGTTCCGCCATGGCTGGCAGGTGATCCCGGACTGTCCCCCAGGTGGTTCTGGCATAGCCAGCAGTTGATATTGGCCTGTCCGGCAGGTGGTTCCAGCGAGTCGAACAGGTGGCTCCGGCGTTCTTCGCAGGTGGTTCCGGTCTGTCCGGTAGGTGTTTCCGGCGTGTCCGGCACGTGCTTCCGGCACGTCTGAGAGGTGGTTCCGGCATGCGCGGCAGGTGATTCCGTAGTGTCCGCCAGGTGGTTCTGGCATACACGGCAGGTGATTTTGGCGTGTCCGGCAGGTGTTTCTGGCGAGTCGAGCAGGTGGCTCCGGCATGCTCGGCAGGTGCTTCCGGCGTCTCCGGCACTTGGTTCTGGTGTGTCTGAGATCTGGTTCCGGCATGTCCGGCAGATGATTCCGGAGTGTCCGCCAAGTGGTTCTGGCATACCCAGCAGGTGATTTTGGCGTGTCAGGCAGGTGGTACCGGTGAGTCGAGCAGGTGGTTCCGGCGTGCTCAGCAGGTGGTTCAGGCGGTTCTGGCAGGTGGTATCCGTCTGTTCGGGGTGTGGTTCCAGCATCTCATGAACACGTTTCTGGCACGTCTGAGATGTGGTTCCAGCCGGCCCGACAGGTGTTTCCGCAGTGTCCGCCAAGCGGTTCTGGCGTAGTTGGCAGGTGATTTTGGCATGACTGGCAGGTGGTTCCAGCAAGCCTGGCAGGTGATTCCAAAGTGTTCACCAACTGGTTGTGGCGTAGCCGGCAGGTGATTTTTGCGTGATCGGCAGGTGGTTCTGGCGAGTCGAGCAGGTGGTTCCGGCGTGCTCGGCTGGTGCTTCCGGGGTCATTGGCACGGGGTTCTGGCATGTCTGAGAGGTGGTTCCTGCATGCCCGGCAAGTGATTCCGGAGTGTTCGCCAAGTGGTTCTGGCATAGTCGGCAGGTGATTTTGGCATGTCCGGCAGGTGGTTCAGGCGAGTTGAGCAGGTGGTTCCAACGTGCTTGGCAGGTGCTTCCGGCGTCTCCGGCACGTGTTTCTGGCACATCTGACAGGTGGTTCCGGCATGCCCGAAAGGTGATTCCGGTCTGTCCGGTAGGTGGTTCCAGTCTGCACGGCATGTGGTTCTGGTACGTCTCAGAGGTGGTTGCGCATGCCCAACAGGTGATTCCGGACTGTCCGCCACATGGTTCTGGCACGTCTGAGAGGTGGTTCCGGCATGCCCGGCAGGTCATCCCAGAGAGTCCTCCAAGTGGTTCTGGCATAACACGAAGGTGATTTTGGCGTGTCCGGCAGGTGGTTCCAGCGAGTCGAACAGGTGGCTCCGGCGTGCTCGGCAGGTGGTTCCGGTCTGTCCGGTAGGTGATTCCGGCGTGTCCGGCACGTGCTTCCGGCACGTCTGAGAGGTGGTTCCGGCATGCGCGACAGGTGGTTTCGGAGTGTCCGCCAGGTGGTTCTGGCGTACCCGGCAGGTGATTTTGGCGTGTCCGGCAGGTGTTTCTGGCGAGTCGAGCAGGTGGCTCCGGCATGCTCGGCAGGTGCTTCCGGCGTCTCCGGCACGTGGTTCTGGTGTGTCTGAGAGCTGGTTCCGGCATGTCCGGCAGATGATTCCGGAGTGTCCGCCAAGTGGTTCTGGCATACCCGGCTGGTGATTTGGGCATGTCAGGTAGGTGGTTCCGGCGAGTCGAGCAGGTGGCTCCGGCGTGCTCGGCACGTTGTTCAGACGGGTCTGGCAGGTGTTTTCCGTCTGTTCGGGGTGTGGTTCCAGCATCTCATGCACATGGTTCTGGCACGTCTGAGATGTGGTTCCGGCCGGCCCGACAGGTGTTTCCACAGTGTCCGCCAAGTGGTACTGGCGTAGTTGGCAGGTGATTTTGGCATGACCGGCAGGTGGTTCCAGCAAGCCCGGCAGGTGATTCCGAAGTGTTCCCCAACTGGTTGTGGCGTAGCCGGCAGGTGATTTTTGCGTGTCCGGCAGGTGGTTCTGGCGAGTCGAGCAGGTGGTTCCGGCGTGCTCGGCAGGTGCTTCCGGGGTCATTGGCACGTGGTTCTGGCATATCTGAGAGGTGGTTCCGGCATGCCCGGCAGGTGATTCCGGAGTGTTCGCCAAGTGTTTCTGGCGTAGCCGGCAGGTGATTTTGCATGTCCAGCGGTCGTTCCGGCGGGTCGAGCCAGTGGTTCCGGCGTGTCCGGCAGGTGGTTCCGGTCTGTCCGGCAGGTGGTTCTGTGGTGTCCGGCACGAGGTTCAGTCTGAGAGGCTGTGCCGGAATGCCCCTCACGTGATTCCGGCTTGTCCCCGAAGTGGTGCTGGTGTAGCGGGCAGGTGATTTTGGCGTGTCCGGCAGGTGGTTCAGGCGAGTTGAGCAGGTGCTTGCGACGTGCTCGGCAGGTGCTTCCGGCGTCTCCGGCACGTGTTTCTGGCACATCTGACTGGTGGTTCCGGCATGCCCAAAAGTTGATTCCGGTCTGTCCGGTAGGTGGTTCCGGCGTGCACGGCACGTGGTTCTGGTACGTCTCAGAGGTGGTTGCGTATGCCCAACGGGTGATTCCGGACTGTCCGCCACGTGCTTCTGGCACGTCTGAGAGGTGGTTCCAACATGCCCAGCAGGTCATTTCGGAGAGTCGTCCAAGTGGTTCTGGCGTAGCCCGCAGGTGATTTTGGCATGTCCGGCGGGTGGTTCCGCCGTGCTCGGCAGGTGGTTCAGGCATGGCCGTCACGTGGTTCCAGTCTGTCCAGGACGTGTTTCCAGCTTCTCCGGCAGGTGGTTCTGGTACGTCTGAGAGGTGGTTCCGCCATGGCTGGCAGGTGATCCCGGACTGTCCCCCAGGTGGTTCTGGCATAGCCAGCAGTTGATATTGGCCTGTCCGGCAGGTGGTTCCAGCGAGTCGAACAGGTGGCTCCGGCGTTCTTCGCAGGTGGTTCCGGTCTGTCCGGTAGGTGTTTCCGGCGTGTCCGGCACGTGCTTCCGGCACGTCTGAGAGGTGTTTCCGGCATGCGCGGCAGGTGATTCCGTAGTGTCCGCCAGGTGGTTCTGGCGTACCCGGCAGGTGATTTTGGCGTGTCCGGCAGGTGTTTCTGGCGAGTCGAGCAGGTGGCTCCGGCATGCTCAGCAGGTGCTTCCGGCGTCTCCGGCACTTGGTTCTGGTGTGTCTCAGAGCTGGTTCCGGCATGTCCGGCAGATGATTCCGGAGTGTCCGCCAAGTGGTTCTGGCATACCCAGCAGGTGATTTTGGCGTGTCAGGGAGGTGGTACCGGTGAGTCGAGCAGGTGGTTCCGGCGTGCTCAGCAGGTGGTTCAGGCGGTTCTGGCAGGTGGTATCCGTCTGTTCGGGGTGTGGTTCCAGCATCTCATGAACACGTTTCTGGCACGTCTGAGATGTGGTTCCAGCCGGCCCGACAGGTGTTTCCGCAGTGTCCGCCAAGCGGTTCTGGCGTAGTTGGCAGGTGATTTTGGCATGACTGGCAGGTGGTTCCAGCAAGCCTGGCAGGTGATTCCAAAGTGTTCACCAACTGGTTGTGGCGTAGCCGGCAGGTGATTTTTGCGTGATCGGCAGGTGGTTCTGGCGAGTCGAGCAGGTGGTTCCGGCGTGCTCGGCTGGTGCTTCCGGGGTCATTGGCTCGGGGTTCTGGCATGTCTGAGAGGTGGTTCCTGCAT